>NC_080787.1:70512295-70604795 GCF_028018385.1 Neofelis nebulosa
GAGAGAGGGACAGAGAGAGAATCCCAAGCAGGCTTCACACTGCCAGTGCAGAGCCCAACGCGGGCTTAAACCCATGAACCATGAGATCATGACCTGAGCCAAAATCCAGAGCTGAACGCTTAACTGACTGAGCCACCCAGGTGCTCCTACAAAGTTGTCTTAATAGACACCTTAGAGAATGACAACTGAATTTTCTGGCGTTCTTTTTCTGAGTATAACTTTATATTCATTAATTTCTAGGAAATCCACATGTCAATTTACTAGAACCACTATATTTTGTGTTGCTCAAATGTTCACTTTAGGCAGTGGGAGCCCTTTCACATTATCTCATATCCTTTTGATTAACCCCACTAGTCTGACAGCTCCTTGCTTCCTGTCCAAACATTTTGTACTCACTTTGTACCATTCCTCCTGTCCCAGTCTTGGAATCTGCTATTTCTCTAACTGGAGAGACTGAAATCTGACATAAGACCTACAGTGGTAATACCTGCTTCTCATGACTATAAATATGTTTTTTTTTCCCAACTGGTTTTTAATAAGCTCTGGCAGCTGAAATGTCAAAGATGTATTCACTGGTAATTATCTGGAATAGCTAGGTTACTTATTAAGGGAAGATGTTTATAAATGTAACAACTAGTCCAAAGGTAGCCTAAGGTACTCTTATGAAAATTAAAAAGACTTAATCAAGATTGATGCCTGAATAGATGGCATTCTCAACTTTGAATAAAGGTGAAATTAAAGGCAGCAAGTCTTCAATTCCCAGCCAATTTAGTTAGTATGCACTTTAGAATTTAACAAAGTCTAAGAATAGGAGAGTTTTATCTAAGTCCAACTTTTTAAATGTAGTATTTTTGTTGAAGACACAGTTCTGCAGTTCCTGAAAATCTATACTTTGTGAAGCCCATTCATTAAATGGCTAAATCTGTAAGACTGGCCAAAAGACAGAAGATGGAGCTTTTGCAAGTAGGAAATTTGATCCATAATCATTATTAAATAATATCTCCAGAACCTCTTACTTATCTTTGTATTAACCCATTTGGAAAAAAAAAAGCACAGAATATAAAAATGTTTATATTCAATGAATGCTTTCTTTGGATTCTCCTTGAAATTCAGCCTTTCACTTTGGTAGAACATTTTTTTTTAACTTCTTAGACTTTCTGAAGACAAGAAATTGTATGGGTAGCTCCTAATATCCCCCACTGTCAGTGTAGGTTTTATATCATCTTTTTCCCCCCATTTGTACTTTTTTTTGTGGCTTATGATTGATGGATGAATATTTCCCAGAAATTTTGAGGGTAAAGTGATGCAAATTATTTGGAATATAGATTAATCATTTTAAAAAGAAACTCACATGTTACCTCAGAATTCTGAGCTCTGCCCATCTCCAGTCTTATTTCGGATGTGTGATTAAACTCACAAAACAATAAAAATAAGTAAAAATTATTTATGGAAGAAATGAAAACTTTCTACTTTGTATAAGGTCTCTAATAGAAGGAGATACATCAGAACATTTAATTATTAAATAAGGAATAACTCTGGTCCTTTGACATAAAATTGTATAGCCATAGGTTGCGATTATAGATTTTTGGCTAAATAATTTTCTCTTTGATTAAGATGCCTTAAACACAGGCATCTATAAATCTATATTCACAGCTGATTCTACCTATATCTCAGTTGTTTATTACCAAGTGCTGAAGATTGAAAACCAAATTATTAAACATCTCCAACCCTGGAGAATTCAAATTTATTCAAAACCTAGGAAGGACGAATTCCTAACTCTGCACCCCAGAAAACTGTTCACTTACTATTGAAACGATTTTGTTGCTCTCTAACTCATGGGTATCTTCATTTCACTTTTTATTAAGCCTTTGGACCCAGCTGTCTCCATATTTCCTTCTGAAGCTGTCCTCATGATTTCTAAACCACATGCCTGGATTTCAGGCAGGGTTAATGCATAGCCTTCGTAACTGTGCATGGAAGCCTTGGTGTCAGGCATACCACAAAGCCTCACCAGGATGAGGTTAGTTTGTTCTGAGTAGCACAGCACTAAAAGAAACTATTCATCATGCGCCCTATGATTCTTTAATCTAAACAACAGAAACATGGTTCATTTATAACTACTTTCTATGATTTAAACTATTGAGGGTTTTAACCAAAATATTTATTGAATAATACTGCATAGTTACCAAACTCTGACTTCCACTTTGAGGACATTTATATTTAAGATGAGAAATTATATTACTAAAATGTTTTATTTTAAAAATATAAATTGCATGAAAAACATTAATTAAATAGAGAATATTCTCCATGAGGTTAGTGTTTTCCAAAAGTTTAATGATTTAGATTTCTCTATGCATTATAATATTGTTAAATGCAGTTCCTTCAGAAGTAATGAAAATAGAATCCAAGCCACAGAATCTAAAACAGAGTTTTAGGTATTGTAATTTCTTGCTTTGGCAATTTTACAATTATTAAAATGTGCCATGGTAGTAAAAGTGTTTGAAAATTTGAAAAAATGTGTTCAAGGTGAGGTTAGAAGAGATGAACTAAATCTTCAGAGATGTGATGAAGTACTTTTTAAAAATTGACAGAGGGGTGCCTGGGTGGCTCAGTCGGTTGAGCGTCCGACTCTTGGTTTTGACTCAGGACATGATCTCATTGTTTGTGAGTTCGAGCCCCACATTGGCCTCTGCACAGACAGTGCAGACCCTGCTTGGGATTCTTTCTCTCTCCCCTTCTCTCTCTTTCCCTCTTCTGCTCACTCACACTCTCTCTCTAAAAATAGATACACTTTAAAAAATTTTGACAAATTTAAGTAATAATTAATAAAGTCATAAGAAAGAAGTATACCCAATAATGCTTGCCCTTAAATCTAACACTTGCAGATGTGTTTTATACATTTTTGGAGGAATTTTTAGGAATATTCCAAACCAACCCAAAAATCAACACCATGTTGAAGATGTAACAATAGAGTAAACGTGAAATTGTCTTCAACAATAAGCTCATTGTAAAGTACTGGAAGAAATGAAAATTTGCAAAAATTTGTTGACTTCCAAAATTATAATTTGAACTGATTTTACTCCTTATAATAAAGAATTATTATTCAAGAGAGTATGGTATTGGCATAATAATATACAAATAGATTTAGAAGTAGATCCACATATATATAGTCAACTGATATTTGACAAAGGTGCTGAAGCAATTCTATGGAGAATGAATAGTAAACCTCAATGGAAAAGCTAAATCTCTGATGTTTTTAGAAGAAAGTATAGAAGATTATCTTTGCAACCTGGGATTGGCAAATATCACTTAGAGAGTGAATACAGAATAATAAAAACAAAAAATGGTTAATTAGATTTCTTTCAGTTAAAACATCTTCTCATCAAAATACACCATTAAGTAAATTAAGAGGCAACCTAGACTGGGAGAAAGTATTTATAAAGCATATATTTGGTAGAGAAATTGTATCCAGAATATATATTGAAATAATACATCACAGTGATAAAAATGCAACCAAGCAATTAAAAAGGGGGAAAAATTTAAGCAGACAATTCATCAAGAAAGATTTACCAAATGGCCAATCAGCACACTTGAAAATCTGTTTAACATCCTTAGTCATCAGGAAAATGCAAACTAAATCTGTAATAAAATAGTACTATGCAATTATTAAATTTACCTATTTCCATTGGGTAAAGTCATATGATAAATTTTTGCCAATGGGTTGAGAGCAAGAGTGACCTGTGTCACATCTGGAGCGGCACATTTAACTGTTGATACAAAGCCCTTGGAGCTCTCTTTCCTCCTCTGGTATGATGATTTTTAACTTTTGAGATGGCGGCTGATTCAGTCACTTAGAGAATTCCTTGAATAACTAACATTTCTAGAGCCATTCTTCCAATCCACAATGGGTATGATGGTTAATTTTATGTGTCAACTTGATTGAGCCATGGAGTATCCAGATATTTGGGTAAACATTATTTCCAATTGTGTTTGTGAGGGTGTTTCTGGCTGAGATGAACATTTTAATCAGTAGATTAGTAAGGAAGATTGGTCTTTCCAATGTGGGTGAGCCTCATTCAGTCCACTGAAGGCCTGAAAATAATAAAAGGCTGAGTAAGAAAGAGTTCTCCCTCTCTGCCTGTCTTCAAGCTGAGACTTCAGTTTTCTCTTGCCTTTGGGCCCAGACTGGAACTTACACATTAGCTCCCCTGGATCTCCAGCTTGCCAACTGCAGATCTTGGACTCTCAGTTGCCACAGTTTCATGAGTCTAATCCAGACTAATACAGATTTTGGTACTGAGAAGTGGGGTGCTGCTGTAACAAACACCAAAAAATGTGGAAGCAGCTTTAGAACTGGGTATGGATAGAGACTGGTGGAGTATTGAGATGCATACGAGAAATATGGGCATTAGGGTTCTTCTGATGAGATCTTAGAAAGAAAAGGGAACTGAGGAAAAAGTTTCCATCTTAGAGAGTATATAAATAATCATGAACAGAATGTTGGTAGTATATGGATGTTAAAACCTGTTCTGAAAAACTCTCAGATGGAAATAAGGAACATGTTATTAGAAACCAGAGGAAAGGCAATCCTTGTTATAAGATGGCAAAGAATTTGGCTGAATTCTATTTGTGCCCTAGTGTTTTTTGGAAGACAGAACTTGCAGGCAATAAAATTGGATATTTAGCTGAGGCTACTTCTAAGCATAGTGTGCTTGGTTCCTCCTGACTGCTTATAGTAAAATGTGAGAAGAGAGAAATGAATTGAAGAAGGAAATTTTTAAGTAAAAGGAACAAGAACTTAAAGACTTGGAAAATTCTTAGTCTGTCCATATTGCAGAAAATGAGAAAGTGTGTTTGGAAGAGAATGTGAAGGTGTGCCTGGAGCATCACTTGAAAAAAAGATTATGAGATTATGTAAGCAGAAACACTTTCAGTTTTAACTGAAGGAGGCAGAAATGAGATGAAGTGAAGGAAGGCTGTTGGACTTCTTAGTTCCTATAGGATCACACCATAGAGTTATTTAGCTGTGAAGATTTGCTATTCTTCAAGACAAGGAAAGAATGACCCTGAAGGCTGTCTGTCCAGAGCCTTAGGAATAGGGCCCTGCCTGGCAGAGTCTTGGGGACACCCCTCATGTCAGGGCCTCAGTATGTGATCAGCCTTGGGATTGTTACCTTTGCCTGGCAGAGCCATAGAGGTGGATCTGCTGCCCCAGTGGGTCCAGAAGGCAGAACATCAAACCAGAGAGGATTCTTAAGCTTTAACATCTGATGGAATTTGCCTTGCTAGGTTTTAGATTTGCTTGGGACCATCTCCCCTTTCTTCCTTCTGATTTCTCCTTTTTTGGAATGGGAATGTCTGTCCAGTGCCTGTCCCACCATTGTACTTTGGAAGCACATAGCTTATCTGCTTTCACAGGCTCACAGCTGGAAAGAAATTTTTCCTCAGGATAAGTCATACTTTGAGTCTCACCTATATCTGATTTAGATGAAATTTCAATGAGATTTTGGACTTTAGATTTTAGAGTTGATGCTGGAATGAGTTAAGACTTCTGGGGAGGTTGGGATTAACTGAATGTAATTTACATGTAAGAAGGACTTGAATTTTGGGGGTGCTAAGGGATGGAGTATTTGCATCCCCCACAATTCATGTTGAAGCCCTAACCCCCCAATGTGATGGTATTTGGAGGTGAGGCCTTTGGGAGGAAATTAGGTTTAGATGAAGTCATGAGGGTTGGTCCCTTTTGATGGGATTTGTGTCAGCTCCCTTGCTGTCTCTGCCATGTGAGGACACAGAAAAAAGGCAGCCATCTGCAAGACAGGAAAACAGCTGTTACCAGGAACCAAATGTGCCAGCACTTTGATTTTGGACTTCTTAGCTTCCAGAACTGTGAGAAATAAATGTGTATTGCTTAAGCCACCCAGCCTATGGTAATTTGTTACAGCAGCTCATGCTGACTAAGACAACGGACATGAAGAGAGTTAACTTTTGTTCTCTAATCCACTGAGATTTCAGGGTTGTTGCTTTAGCCTAATCTAGACTGATACAATAAAATGATTGTAAAACTCGATTTGGCTGTCTTCATTCCCTAGGTCTAACATTCAGTTTCAGAGCAGTTTTTGACTATACTCAGTGTTACCTTGTTACATGGTTAATAGGTTGTATAATATGACTGTTGTCTGTTGGTATATTACAACTCTGAAATATTGACTGCCATGTGGTCATGGCCATCAGTTGTCTCTCATGATGCCAGGCCTGGGGGATATAGCATCATTGTCAGCACTGGCCAGGAACTACCACCAAGAATAACTGTCTTATTTTTTATTTCAAAACAAGGTTGTCATACTTCTTATATGCTCTGATAAGATTAATTTACTAGCTCTGGTACTTCTTAAATAAATCACAGAATTCAAGGATACCAATATTTTAGAGAAAGCCAATTATTATATATTATTTTCTAATACTGTATTACTATTTTCCTCTAAATTGTGTGTTTTTACTTTATGTACTTTTATTTCTTACTCTATAGTCATTTTTCCTCAACAATATAACAAATGGTATCCTAAAAAAAAAGCAGCCGCATATTGCTAAGTTTTTATCTTGTGGAAAAAATTAATTTAAGTAGCGACAAGTAGGATCTAATTTGTTGGTTTGCAAATTTAGTGTAAAAATTAGAATTGAGCATTTTGACTTTTAACCTTATACGTATGCTCTAGATGCAGTCTGTTTGTCTGAAATATTGTTGAAAGTACTTAATTATTTGTAAGAGGTGAGATTTCCACTTTGACTTGACAAAAATTAGGAGAAAAATGTTTTTTACTGAAGGCAAAGATTGTATCATAAAAAAATTCCCCAATAAAAAAATGTTTTTTCACATTTATCATATTAATTAATATGACACAACAAAATTAAGTATAATTTCATTTTCTATCATTTATTTTATCATGTCGAAGTATATCAAAATGATTTCTCTTGGAAGAAAATACAACTTCTGGAGTATTTGTGGTATGAACCAATAAATATGCAATGATACAGGGCTATTTCTGCTCTAAGACTTTAGAATTTTGAAACACCTTTTCCTGAAATTTAGAGCAGACTAGATAGAATTCTATCACAAAGAAGGCTAGGAAACCCTCGAGGATCAGCCCCACAAGAAGCTGTGATGTGAATAGAAAAGGGATAGTGTAGTTCACTTGAAAGGCAGAACGACTGGGTATACTTTAAGAAAGTTCACATACATCCAAGGCATTCTCATGTAATCTGCCCCAGTTGTTGGCTTCAGCAATATCCTGGGTAAATGATTAAAGATATTTATTTGAACAGAAGCACAATGAGGTTCCTGGTGTATTTCCCTTTTAACACTATCGATATGCTCTTGAAAAATCTGGTATAGCTACTATTTTAAGCCACTGAGGTTTTGAAATTATTTAGAACTTTTGAGAGTGACAGGGGAACACAATAATAATGCCAAATAGCATGAATACACCTGGATTTTAAAAAGGCAAAATGGTATGTATATATGCACTTATTGAGTTTTAAAATAATTGTGTAAAGAAAAATAATTATATATAATACAAGATACAGAAATAATTACGTAAATAAAATAGTTGCACAAGTACTTAAACTTCATTTAACTTTACACTCTGATTTACCTTTTAGCACATACATAGCATTCTCTGAAGGTTGGTTAAATGCTCTGATAAGCTGAAGCCAGAAATAGATTGAAGTCTCCCTGTTGTCTCTTTTGTTGAGCAGTGCCCAAGTGGATCCTGCTCTAAAAAAAATTGTTTAATAATACCATGGAAAAAAACAAGAGGTTAGAGACATGAATACCTAGTGATGGCCTTCATTTCCAAGGATGCTCTACTTTATGAGATGGGCATCAACTCCCAACTCTTTCTGTCACTACACAGATAGTGGGAGAAGCCATGATAGGTACAACAGAAGAAAGAAAAACAAGCCAGCACATTTTCAGAAATGCTTTGTGCACTGATTTAAGAAATCCAGTATGCAATTGTAAAAGCAGAGAATAATTCATTGGAAGTAAATATTTCTTTTAATATAAAGCAAGGTTAATTCTTGATTAGCTAGGATGATGGTGGGGAAGGAAGTTATGAATACCCAAGTCCATGGTTAGAATAAAACTAGTTAAGTCTGCTTATACAATAGAATGATTGTAAATTTATTTGGTTGAAATTACATGTTTGAAAACCTAGTCAATATTCTACAGATATTATCCATATATGAAAAGAATAGACAAATAATAGTTTAGGATTATGAAACACTATACAATTTTTAAATGAAAATGGCCCAAATTCTCCATCTGTTGACATGTCTCTTACTATGTTTTTCCCCCTGCCTGATCTCCTTCTGTCTCTGTCTTTCTGCTTGTGCTTCTTCTCCCTTTCCCATTCTTCCCCTTCCCTTGCTTCTTTCCTTTCCTTCCTACATAACATCTCTCTAACAAACTGAGACCTGAGTTGGGCAGAGTTGCAGAGGTATGTGCATGTTCTCCTCTCCTGTTCAGTCCTCATTTAATGCCTCAGAGGCTCCTGTCTCTGCTGTGTTGCTATGCAGGGGCTCTCTGCTTCCTGGTAGAGGATGACACATGTTTGCATGGCTGTGAATATGAGTTGGTGTCTGTCACTGTGATGTAGGGCCAGATGTTAGAGGTAAGATTTAGGGGTCTCTGTATGGAGGGGACAGATAGGGTAGGGTAGGTGAGGGGATGCCTTCCTGTGAATGGAGCAGGGCTGAGCCAGGTGTGGTGTGGGGTCTACTTTCTCAGTCCAATACATGTGGTCACACATGCTGTGGAGTCAGGATGAGCCTCTGGTCATTGTCTTTCTTCAGCCATTCATACAGTTTTCAAACCATGACCCCAGGCTTCAGTGACATTTTATGACTTTATTTATTATTTTTTAAAGTTTATTTTATTTATTCTGAGAGAGAGAGAGAGAGAGAGAGAGAGAGAGAGAGAGAGAGAGCATTTGTGTGCAAGTAGAGGAGGGGCAGAGAGAGAGGGAGTGGAAGAATCCCAAGCAGGCTCAGTGCTTTCAGTGCAGAGCCCAGTGCAGGGCTTGATCTCAGCAACCATGAGATCATGACCTGAGCCGAAATCAAGAGTTGGACGCTTAACTGACTGAGTCACCCAGGTGCCCCTGTGATGTTCTTTATAATGCCAAAGAATTCCGAGTAGTTGCTAGATATTCTCAGACCTTTATCAGATCCTTGAAGGTTCCTGAGGTGCCATGAAATTGAAATTTTAATATTCTTGATGTTCTTCTTTACCCACCTATTTTAATCAGTTTTTGCAGATCAATACAGTTCTCCAGATCACAAAGTAAGTGGCAGAGAGGGCCATGTGAGGTAAACAAGTCCATTCAGACTTGTCTTGGCCAAGGTACAGTGGGAGAGTGCACACTGGTCAATGTGCAGCTCTCATTGGCTGAGGGAGAGCTCTGAGAGCGTGACCAAAGCAGGTTTTAGGAGTGCACCAGAATGAATATGACCACAGTCACTATTCAGAATAAATGTTTTTGTACGTCTTTTGTTTTGTAAGTGTGCAAACATGTATTGCATGTATTGCATTTCTGTAGTAGAGGCTGTCTAGTGACCTCTTTCTTATCTCCGCTTCTTCTTCCTGCCCTGCCCATATCAGTACTTGTATTCATATCTATCCTTAGCACATCCCCATCTCAGTAGAAGTAGACTTTCAGATTAAAGCTACTTCCTCACTGAGCCTCTGGGGTAAATCCCTTCCTACACGTCTTCAGGGATCTCACTTGATTACTTATTTTCCAAAAGGTGGGGATTGCTAATATAAGTACACATCTTGGAGGTAGTAGCAAATATTCAGCTGAAACTTGAAGGCAGTTTCTCCATTTTTGTTACTCGATAGTGAGAAGTTCTCTTGCCTTTCTTTCAATTCGAAAACTCACTATAAATGAATTTCTTCCAGAATGCAGATTTTTGGGGGCAGCTGCTAAAGGCAACTCTTGTGATGTGTAGTCACGCTGCTGACAGATTCTCTCTCCTAATTTTTTCCCCAGCAATTCTAAGCTTTAAAAAAATTTTTTTAACGTTTATTCATTTTTGAAACAGAGAGAGCGTGAGTTGGGGAAGGGTAGAGAGAGGGAGACACAGGATCCAAAGCAGGCTTCAGGCTCTGAGCTGTCAGCACAGAGCCCAACTCGGAGCTTGAACTCACGAACCACGAGATCACAACCTGAGCTGAAGTCGGACGCTTAACCTACTGAGCCACTCAGGCCCCCCTCTAAGCTATTTACAGTAGAGAATTGTCTCTAGAGGGAGAACCAAAAGCTTCTTAGCTATTTTCTTATGGTCCCAAACACATTTAAAAAGAAGTGTTCTTTCTCTAAATCTGAATCATATTTTGTTTTGGGTAAAAAGCATAATGTATAGAGAGACATTAAAATAAGCAAACAATTAACACAGAACAACCACAAAGTCACATATTTTAATCTTACTCCAGTGATTCAGAACACGTTTTTAGTACTGTAAGTAGTAAATGGCTTAAATGGATTTTACTGAAGTTTAAAAATAGGCTGATCCCTAGAAGCTATAATTGAGAAAAGGACTGCAGCTCATGCATTGGCCTTTGTAAGTACACACCCCACACAGGGATATTACTGCCAGCAAGATCATCTTTCCATAAAAAGAAAGAGAATATTTGTATTGTAACTAAATCTAAGAGGGATAATAATCTCAGGAGGGATTTATTGTAGTCTGTCACTTTTAATGATCTTTCCTTTTAAATATCAGCAAAAATAAGGAAACACTTTTTACTAGAATAAGAACAACCTTAAATAAAACCATATAGCATAGCAGGGTGAAGATTGAGAAAGGAAAGGCCAAGCAGGGCATTAGAAATGTTTGGGGAAAGGGTCATGAGAAATTGAAGAGAAAACCATGCAAAGAATTATTTTAATATGAATTAGACTGGAATCAAGATAGTAACAACTGCTCATTGACTACCTGATCTATTGCTCAATTATGAATTTTATATATTGTTTTCTTTAATAGTTACATCAGCCCTACAAAGTAGATATTATTCCTCCTGTTTTTATACATGAGGGGCTGAGATGCAGACAGAGCCAATAATCCAAATGACAAGGCTAGTTGGTGGCCGGATCTGACTTCATGGCCCGTGTCCTACTTTCTCAAAGAGGGTAAGACAGAACAAAGAATGAAATACAGTATTGGCTTGCCAGGTTATCTCCACGCTCCTTCCAGCTTTGACTTTCTACTTAAAATTTTTATGTACATTTTATTTTATTTTTCTTCAAGATTATTTAATCAACAATTACATGATATAAAGCCGTAAGGGGCAGTTTTATATCCATTAAAAGCATTGAAGCAATGTCCTTCAAATCAACAGCCAATACTATCAGAAAACCTCATTTTAACATAAATTAGTGTCATATTTAACACTGACAAATTGAGAACCTTGACATTTAAAGAACTTATACAGTTTTCTAGTGAGTTAGGGGAGGTGCAGATAGATTTAAGAATTTCCCTTTTATGTTTTTTTTTTAATTTTTTTTAACGTTTATTTATTTTTGAGACAGAGAGAGACAGAGCATGAACGGGGGAGGGTCAGAGAGAGAGGGAGACACAGAATCTGAAACAGGCTCCAGGCTCTGAGCTGTCAGCACAGTGCCCGACGCGGGGCTTGAAATCACGGACCGCGAGATCATGACCCGAGCTGAAGTCGGCCGCTTAACCGACTGAGCCACCCAGGCGCCCCAAGAATTTCCCTTTTAAATAATATCAACCTCATCTTTCAAGCTTGATAATCATGACATACCTTGCTATGTGTTATGGGAACTGATTTATTTTCTTTAAAAGTTTTGAGAGCCTGGAAATAAATTTTTGAATACAAAACACTAAGTCATGTTTTTGCTAAAGAAAGCCTGTGTAAGCACCTGCTATTTCATTGCACCAGCCCTTGTACCAGTGTTATTGGTGAGATGGATAAGGGAGGCCTATAAGTGTAATATGAATGCTTGTGACCCAGGCAGGGTGCATTGCTAGCATGCTTCTGGGCAGAAAAGGATACTGAACCCATGAGAACTGGTCCAAACTTCCCATTTCTTAAGCAATGTCTGTGATTTCTAAAAAAACAAACAAACAAACAAACAAACAAACAAACAAAAAAACACCTTGTTTCTGCTTTAATCTAGTATTCCACCAGGAGCATATCATGACATATGTGATTTATCGATCCATTTATTGCTGAGTTTATATATGGTAACTTTTGTCCAAAGTTCTAGACACTGAATAAGTTTTGGAAAGAGGTTGTTCTTAAAACAGCTCTTTGAACAGCAAGCATAATATAAAATGATGTTAAAAAAAACTTCCTGTCATTAGCTTGCCACAGTCATCTAAAGCTCAGTTATGTGGTTCATTTTTGTGGAATTACATATGAGTGTAAATACATTTATTTTAACCTATATTTGTATAATGAAAAATTACTAGTTCGTTGCTGTGGACACTAGAGGTCTGGGGAATTAATCTTTCTACCACAAACTGGGTGTGTGCCCTGGACAATTTAAATGAAAATCTCTAAACTTCAGGTTCCCATTCTGAAAATATATGAGGCTGGGCCCAGATCAATCGCTTGTCCTCCCTTCCTCCTTTACATTTGTCAGATGGTACACACTTTTCCATTTCTCTGTTTTGGATATCATTGATCCCTCTCTCTGGAATGACTTCTCTTGTCAAAACCATACCCATGATTTCTTTTAGAGTATTAGTAAGAAAGGAAATGTTTTAATGAGAAAGTAAAAGTTGTATGTAGATCATTATAAGATGATAATAAGTAAAACAGAAATTAGGCCCTGAAATGGTTTCGTTCAATTATCAAACACTTATTGAACAATTGCCATTTGCCATACACTGAGCTGAAGATATAACTGGAAAATCAAACACAACTTTAGTCCTCATGTTGCTTATAGGGTAGTGAGGAAGACAGTAAATCAATAGGAAGTTTATGTAGTTTTCTATGTGGAGTCTTAAGGGATGGATAGATAATATTTTTCTAAAGTAGTAGGAGAGGAAGTATCTTCCTGATTGTCAGACACAAATATTCAATGAAGTAAACTATGTGGACAGTAGAAGTTCACAGTAGATACTGTGCCATTGCAGAGATTAAGTGATGAATTAATCTTTTCTCTATATTCTTTATCCTCACCAGCCAGGATGACATTTTACTCTGAAATAAAGTGCATCTTGCTGCATCTAAGCCAGCTAGACCATCTGACCAAATATAGCAACTAAAAATTACCTAAATTATTATCAAAAGGATAAATGCATAGAGTTTAAAAGTCAAATGGTACTTGAAGGTTTATAACAAAAACAGCAGCCCCACACCAGAAGCAACCCATCATCTAGCTTCTCTACTAGAGGTGACCACTGGTGAACACTTTCAGCTCTTAAAGCAGTTTATCCTGGTATTTATCTGCATATTTAAAATAATACACTTATATTGTTATTTGTTCATTTATTATTTTTAAGTATTACATGTCAACTATTAATTAAAGTTGGTAAGGGTTAACATTTTTAATAACACCACCTTGTTTTCTCCTAAATAGTTGTGTAACAATTATTGATCAAATCAATATTCAGTGTTTACATTCTTTTTATTAAAAATATTTTTTAATGCTTATTTTTGAAAGAGAGAGAGAGAGAGAGAGAATACAAGCAGGGGAGGGGCAGAGAGAGAGGGAGGCACAGACTCTGAAGCAGGCTCCAGGCTCTGAGCTGTCAGCACAGAGCCCAGTATGGGCTTGAGCTCACAAACCGAAAGATCATGACCTGAGCTAAAGTTGGATGCTTAACCGACTGAGCCACACAGGCACCCCTTCAGTGTTTACATTCTTATGATATCATAATGATATATTATTGCTAAGTGATGTATTCTGAAGATATTTGCATTTTTATACAACTTTTGCTTTCCTTGGGGTTAATAATACCTTGTATTTTCCTTTGCTTAGTTTTCTATGTATGTATTTCTTCCTATGATAGTTAGGACCAGATTCAGTTATAATGACAGAAAGCAACAACAATAACAACAAAAAAACAGTGGCTTAAATAAGGTAGAAGTTAATTTTTCCCTTGGAAGAGTCTGTAAGTGAGCAGTTCAGAGCTATTATGGTAGAACCGTGATTATCAGTGTTTAAGGCTTCTCTTTATCACCCTTCTCTTCTGTCTTGCACATATGGTTTCTACCTTATGATTTATGATTTCTTCAAGCTCCATCTGTTTGCATACATTACATTCATAAGCAGGGAGAAAGAAAAAAAATAGGAGCATACTTCCTTTTTTTGAGGATACTTCTTAGGCATTTCAAACATTACTCCCACTTATATTCGTTGACTAGAGCTTAGTCATACAGCTGCCCCTAGCTGCAGAGGAAGCTAAGAAATATTTTCCTTCTTATTTTAAGAAGCCATGAGAGTAAAAATCTGAAAAGAAAATTGTGGGACACTTAGAAGTTTCTGCCATACTACTCAAATATACCAATAAAATTGTAAAACCTTCTAAAATTATATTTCATAGACTTAACACATTAGATAATCTGTCAGTGTCTTTATCTTTGAAGAATTGCCTCTGGGAGTTTTCAGTCCTCCCACTACACATTGGTCTAATTACTCTCTAGGCCTGGTAGGATCCTGGTACTTTCCTCCTGAAGTTTCTCTGCTAATAACCTATCTGAGAGTTCTTGCTTCCTAGATTTTGTATGTTCTTCCTTCTGTTTTCTTGTTAATTTTGGTGAAGTCACCCTTTAGTAATTTTCTAAGAAAGGCTACATAAGAGGCACATTTTTTTTTGAGATTTGGATAATGTGAAAATGGCATTATTCTAACCTCAAATGTGATTGATAATTGGATAGTCTTCTAAATTGAAAAGTATTGCTAGTCAAAGTTTTGAAGAATGAGATTTGTTAATGAAATTAAGCTGATGAACTTTTTGAAAATGTAGACAACTGCATATTTTTTAAATTCCACCAAATCTCCCCATACAACAAAGTAGTATTCCAGAAAATACCAAAAAAGAATTAGGAACACACCACTAATAGCTAAAGAACCCATCTAGTATTCAGAAGCAGTTCAAGAGAAAGAAGAATGAAGATAGTAAGAGTTTGATGATCTAGACTGGAGAACACTATTGTCACGATCAGGTACTCACTGGAAAACTTCATGGGCAATTGTGAAGGCAGCAGCTGAAACTGAGAGAGATCTGTCCAATCTTATATTGAGTCTAAGAGGGGTACAGGAAATTTGATGCTGCTGGAGCTTTGGTGGGATAACTTTGTAGAGATGAATTGTTCCAAGTGATTTTATAATACAGTGATTTGACTATACATTCCTAGTTCTGTAAGGACCACAGAACTGCAAAAAAAAAAAAATCTTATACAGTTATAGTACTAATGAAGTCGATGATAGTATTACTCTTGGATGGTTTCCTTTGCATGTGGGATAAAACAAGTAGTAATTATGTCAGTGTCCTTAAGAATAGACTTGTCATTTTTCTTATGAGAGAAGGGAAGATTTGACAGGAATAAGCAAAAACTCTATATTGAATTTTAATTGGAAATATCAATGATGTGCCATTGATATATCATGTTTCAAACATATTACATATCTTCTAACTCTGTCAACTGAAAAAAATCTAGAAACAATGAGCAACCCAATATCAATGTATCCACCTAGCACCCAATTTATGTTCTTTAAATCCTGCCTTCCTCCACTTTTTTTTTTTTTTTTATAGAAACCAAGATTCTTGGCTGATCCTGGGTATGGATCAGGAAATAGAAAAGATAAGCCTGGGATATTTATTATATCAGAAAGAAAGGAGGCTGTCAAAGCTATTGAATCATATCAAAAAGTCTCAGGGGCCAATTTAATTAGGCTTAGGTGGCCAAAGATGGGACAATTTCAGCATCAGTAAGAATAATAACTTCAGTGTATTGAAACATATGAACACATCAAATATACTTAAATTCGTAAATTCATATAAGCCCTCTAATTCATTGGTTACCATTGGAAGATACTAGCAAAGGAAGTCATTATTTTGAAAATTCATAAGTAGAGAAGACTCAGGAATTTATCTGACTTTCCAACAAGAACTATGTCAGATAGGGGTACCTGAGTGTCTCAGTCAGGTAGGCAACAGACTTTGGCTCAGGTCATGATCTCACAGTTCATGGGTTTGAGCCTCACGTTGGGCTCTGTGCTGACAGCTCCGAGCCTGGAGCCTGCTTTGGATTCTGTGTCCCCTCTCTATCTGCCCCTCCTCCACTCATACTCTGTCTCTTAAAATAAATGAACATTAAAAAAAAAAGAACTATTACAGGTAACTATACTGTTGACAAGATGACATTTATTTTTCTCTTTATGTAAATATTCCACTTAACAGATTAAGAAGGAAAGATAGAATAAGAGTGGTGGAGTTTTGCAATCACCAGTGAATGAATGGATGCAGACAATGAACATCAGTGGCTGCTAACATCATCTTTATGTAGTTCTTGATTGAAATACAGAGCAAAACTTATGACCCTAAATCTATTTTAAACCTCAGGATCTCATGACCAATTTACAGGAATTACAAGGGAGAGAGGAACACATTAACTTACATCATAGAGAGGCAATCAGTAGAATCCAGGTAGTGGGAAACTTTAAAGAAAAAATGACTCAGTTTTTTCAACAAAAGTTTTGCAAGGAATAGGGGACACCTGAGTGGCTCAGTCAGTTAAGCAACTGATTCTTGATTTCAGCTAAGGTCATGATCTTACGGTTTGTACTGACAGTGGAGAGCCTGCTTAAAATTCTCTCTCTCCCCCTCTCTCTGCCCCTCTTCTGCTCATGTTCTCTCTCTCTCTCTCAAAATAAATAAATAAACTTAAGAAAGTTTAAAAGGATTGCAAGGATTAAAAGAGAGATAGGGAACCTATTGATTAAAAGAGATTAGAGACATATAAACAATGGCAATTGTATGAATATTTCTTAGATCCAGATTCAAACTGTTAAAAACAAACAAAATAAAAGAACATTTAGAAGATAATCATGGAAATGTGAACACTGACTTGTTGTTTAGTAAAGAATTTTACATTATTTAGGATAAATAAAACAAAAGGGGTATTGTTTTAGATACGTACTAATGACTTACCAATGGTATATGTTGCCTGGATTTTATTCAAAATACTCAGGGAGTAGAGGGAAATAGGTGTAGGTAAAAGGAATGCGATTGGCTATGAGTAAATAGTTGCTTACTGACCACTTCAATCTAGAAACTCAGGTTTCAGTTCTGAAAAATTCTTCTTTTATTATTTATTTGGTAATTTCTTGCCTTCTGTTTTACCTATTATCTATTTTTGCAACACTTATTAGTCATTTGTCAGATTCTTACTGTGAGCCACTTATATCTATCATTTCCCTCATATTATTATTAACTTCACGTTCTTTAATTCTGCTTTCTAGAACAAGTTTAACTTTGTTTTCCAATCCATGTTTCCAATCCAATCCATCCTATTGAATGTTTTTATTTCTCCATCATCATTGTAATTTTTAAGAGTTTTTTTCTTGTTCCTTTTTTATTGTCTTCTGTCCCTCTCCCCCATATATGCAATAATTTCTCATCTTTCAGAAGCTCATTTTGAAGTTTTCTTCTGCTTTGCAGTGTCTATAATATTTAAATATTTTAGTCTTTCATATTGGAGGCTTCCTCAATTATCTGGCAACTTCCATCCACTCACATTTGAGAGTGAGGAACTAAAATTTATAGGATTCACAGGATCAAGAACATTGCTATTTTAGTGTGGGATCATTAAACGTCAGTCTTTGTAGCATTTTCTCTTGAATCCAGTAATAGTTTCCTGGAGTATAGATTTCAGCTTCTGCATTCCAGGAGCCAAAGGGTGGGAGGCATGGGAGGAAACTAGGCAACTCACTGTTCTCCATTTCATTACCCCCCCTGAATTTGGTAGGCATGCTTTCCTTCATTTCTTCCTGCTTTGTCCAACTATATAGTCCTCATTTTACACACTTCCTGGAGAATAATCATCCTGTCTACTGGGCTAGAAGAAATAATGTAGATCTATTGTACCTTTGTGATTTTCAATTAGTTCTGAGATTATTAGCCCCCCTCTTCTGTCTTGCAGTATATCTGAATCCTCCAGTTCCTAAAATGAGCCTTCTAGTCCGGAAAATAATAAATAGGTTTCATGATGTGTGTGCCACATTCAACTGATAATGCTTCTCTCCAAAACTGTGTTGATACAGATTCTTGTTTGGTAAGGTTCACACTGCGATAGTCTAGGACTGATGGGCATGGCAAGGAAAGGTTTTGAAGCAAGGGTTTCAAAGAGAGTCTTGGAGATTAAACAGTGATTTGATAGTATCAATTGAGAAGTTGAATAGTTTGACATTCATTTAAACACGTCAGGAAATTCCTGAAATAAACAATACAGTTATTTGAAACTCCTCCCACCCCACTCCAGGCAAAAGTTTTTTGGAATTTAAAGTCATGTTGATGAAGACATCCCAAGAGTAGTGTCCTATCACTGAGAGTACACTGTCACCTAAGACAGCACACTGAGTGAGAGTAGATGATTTCATTTTCTCACTGATAATAGTAACATGAGAAGGATTTAATAGCCATTCCAGGAATCTGGCAGAAAAATATTGATTCTTGCTTATATTGGGCAGGATTGTTTGGGTTATACTACACTAATGATTCTTAAATCTCAGTGGTTTAACATAAGTTAGCAATGCTGCAATCCCATGTAGGGTGGTGGGATGCCCTGCTTTAAACTGACCTGGCTGCTAGATGCTACACTGTCTTTTAGCATTTAAACTCGTGGAGAAGGTAAGAAGGAGAAGGAGAGAGCTTTGCATCTGTAATTCAATGCTTTGGTCAGGGACTGAAGCACACTACTTTTGCTCATAGCCTACCAGCCAGAACTAGTTACATGGCCCTTCCTAGTAATTATTAGGGGCTATGAAATGTACTCTTCCATGCACTAAGGGAATGAACAATAGTCAATTTATCACCTTGCTTAAGAAACAGCTGAAGATTAATTATACTAATAGAATAGCATTTTAAATATTTTTTACATTTCTTAAGTACTAGCCTGTTTTTATCAATGTCCAATTCTCATGGATTGCTCTTCTTATTAAAACCCCAGTCTTAGTTTTTACGAGGCAGCATTCTTAAGAACGCTTTACTTTCTTTTCATCTCTCATTGATAAAGACATAAAGATGATAACATAGAGTTGTTACTTATTCATTTTTAGTAACTCTGTCCTTACTAGGCTTAGGAATGAGATATTTTGCAATAACTGGAAAGGTTGCACATGAAAAGAACAGTGAAATTTATATTGCAAAGTATCCATACTTGGTTTAGTCTCAAAGGAATCTCCTATCTCCATTTCACACTAAATATGTTTTTCTTACGGTATTTTCTCCACTAGACTAGTAAATATTTTTACTTCCATCTGGACTCAATTCTGAGCTATGTCAATGATGACACTGTCCAGACTATAATGCAGATGGGATTAGAGAAAAGGAATGTCTATAATCACACACACAAGTGCTCTTATACTACAGACCTATAATCCAATATAGTCTTATGTAATACACTCCATGTGTGTGAGTGGAGCACAGTGTGATATGGGTATTATTGAAAGTTTACCTACTTGTTTTTAGAAAAGTATAAACTTTGCATGCTGTTGGTTAACAGTGTATATTTTTGGAATGACATTTTATTGGATTTTAGCATCCATTCTCCTGGATAAAAATGCAAAATCATTTCCCTTGTAGAGCAGAGCTAACAGCCAGCACTTTCTGAGCTCTTATGTGCCCGAGAGAATACTAAGTGCTTTGTATGCACAACTCATTTAATTCTCAAAACAGCCTGTGATGTTGGTACTATTATTATTTATCCATTTGGAGATGGGGAAATAGACTCAGGGAGGCTGAGTAACCACATAGTTGTCGTGGGGTTCTGACTCTGGCACCTGACTCCAGAATCAGTATACTTAGCCATGGCCATGGGCCCTCCAGGCTTAACTTCTTCATACACATCCTCGCAGTTGGGTGTCCTGTTGGAGTTTTATGAAAAGTGGGATTAATATAGACCATGGTATTTAAACATAATTATAGGGAACATTGAATTTTTAATGTTTTCCCAAGTCCTGTAATTCCAAGATCCCACAGGAAGCCTAAAACAAACTTTTTTTTTATACTCAAACTGATTCACAGAAAAAAAATTTAAAAAGAGGTGTTATTTGTTAGGCTAGAAGCTATTCACTAGTATTGGGGTTTAAAGCCCAAATGCTATTTTTTTTAATGGCATTTGACTCGGCTTCTTAATTGATACCGTCAAATCACTGTTATTCTCTGAGATTCTTTTTGAAACCCTTGCCTCTAAACCTTTCCTTGCCATGCCCATTAGTCCTAGACAATCATATCATGGACCTTACCTAAACAGAATCTATATATCAACATAGTTTTGGAGAGAAATGCTATTTGACTTGCCTGATTTTTATTTTTATTTTATTTTTATTTTTGTTTGAGAGAGAGAGAGAATGCGAGTGGGAGAGAGGGGAAGAGGGAGAGAGATGGTATCTTAAATAGGCTCCATGGTCAGTGAAGAAACTGACATGGGGCTGGATCTCCTGACCCTGGGATCATGACCTGAGCCGAACTCAAGAATTGGATGCTCAACCGACTGAGCCATCCAGGAGCCCAAACTTGCCTGGTTTTTAATTGTAACTCTTTTATTTCCTTTCTGTATAGTCTTCAGGGAGTTAAATTTATTCATTAAGTTTTAGTGTCCCTGTCTGAAAAATAAAGTTATCACTACCTTAAAAATCTCACTGAATTGTGGGAATAATCAAATGTTGGTAACATAGGTACTGTGAAAGCACACGTGTAATTATTCTCCTCCTTCTCACCTCATCCTTTCTCCTCATTTTCCTCCTCTTCCTTTTCTTCATCATCGTTCTTACATATTTTCTTTTAGTAATTGTTACCACCGGAACTTAGGAATACTTTTTGACTGAATTAATGTTGTGTTAAAGTGAACATTTGGATGAGATCTAAGGAATTCTTACATTTTATTTAAAAAATTAGCAGTGAATTAATTTCACATATTTCTCAGAATCCAACAGTTGTTTCATTGACATATTTAGGTGTTTAGATTCCATGTAAATAGCCTAAAGCAGCATAGAATTGAGGCAAAATTAAGGTGTTCAGAGATCATAAAATCTATTATGCACTTAGAGCAGCAGGTACTGTGTCAATAAGCTGAAAATCAATTAGCTTAAAATAAACTTGAAGAAACTTAATTCACAAAATTTACTAAATCTATTCATTTTAGTAAAAATTTGTTACTTCTAAGCTATTTTTTTAATTTTGCTCTTCTAAACTATTTTAAAAGTTTGTGTAAATTATGGAATGATATTAACACCTTATAATGATTCCTGCAATATTTTATTTGACTGTTTTATGATAGCAGTAGAGAACATTCAATTTACCAAAATCTAAGATTATAGTGTTTTATCTACTATGAATGTATTTAATATTAAGAAATGTATATTTTAAGTCAAAAAACAAATTGTCGGAGCTTAACATGGATTTTTTTCAGTTTATACTGATTTTTTAGAACATATTTTCAATAACTTTTTATTTTGCTAAAATGTTAGCATTTTATAATTTTATCTTCAGTTGCCTAAGTAGAATATCAATCTTAGTTTATGACCTACAGCAATTAGCAGCTGAAGTTTATTATTAATTTCTGTTGTTTCTTTTTTTAGAGAGAGAGCTTGCACACATGAGTGGGGGGAAGGGCAGAGGGAGAGAGAGAATCTTAAGTGGGCTCCACTCCCAGCACAGAGCCTGCTGTAGGGCTCTGTTTCACAACTGTGAGATCATGGCCTGAACCGAAGTCGAGAGTTGGACACTTAACCTACTAAGCCACCCAGGTCCACCAAGTTTCTTATTAATTTCTAATAAATTAATTTTATCCTTCTATATTTGGGGATTTTCAAACAACCCATTATTTGAAAATGTCTTTATCATTTTATTCATGGTCATCAAATAACAAAATTCCAATCATACGATTAATTCTAATAATCTCTTACTTCTTTTTTGTTAGGTTAAATGTTTTTATGATTTTATTTATATTTTTATGTTTCTTTTTAAAAAAATTTTTTTTGTACCCCCATGTTTAATTTTTATTTTTAGGGACAGAGCATGAGCAGGGGAGGGGCAGAGAGAGAGGGAGACATAGAATCCAAAGCAGGTTCCAGGTTCCGAGCTGTCAGCACAGAGACTGACACGGGCCTTGAACTCACAAATCATGACCTGAACTGAAGTCGAATGCTTAACTGACAGAGCCACCACAGCACACCTCATGTTTCTTTTATCGGCAAACTGCTACCAAGCAGATATACTGGAATTTGTCCTTGTAAAGAAAATAAAAGTTGAGTTATTTTTCTATATGGGTATGGTTTTAGCTAATTTGGATGCTTCTGAATGTCATTTCTGTTGTTTCAAACTTTAACCACTTTTTGTTTTCCATCAATTTTTCATATAGCATACATGTCAGTATGTCTGGAGGTAGAGCCTAAGCATCACTGTTTTTAAAAAGTTCTCTAAGTGAGTCTCATTTGCAACCAGGGATGAGGACCACTGCCTGTGATGGTGATTTACATTATACCCGTTTTCAAGGTCCTTTCTCAGTGAAACCTGGTGTGCTCATTCAAGAGGCTCTGTGAACTGGTACACGCTTAACAACTTGTTAAGAGGCTGAGAATTCCCATAACAGTGACTGGAGTCAGGTTTCTGTCTACTAGGCCTCAAATTCCCCCTATATAAATTTTTTTAATGTTTATTTATTTTTGAGACAGAGAGAGAGCATGAATGGGGGAGGGTCAGAGAGAGAGGGAGACACAGAATCTGAAGCAGGCTCCAGGCTCTGAGCTGTCAGCACAGAGCCCGACGCGGGGCTCGAACTCACGGACCATGAGATCATGACCTGAGCTGAAGTTGGACGCTTAACCAACTGAG
The DNA here is from genome assembly GCF_028018385.1 of Neofelis nebulosa. Classification (NCBI taxonomy): domain Eukaryota; kingdom Metazoa; phylum Chordata; class Mammalia; order Carnivora; family Felidae; genus Neofelis; species Neofelis nebulosa. The sequence goes on from NC_080787.1 coordinate 70,535,393, forward strand.
CCACCCAGGCGCCCCTCCCCTATATAAATATTAAGCTGAACTTGCAATGATTTTATTCTGAGGTGCCCCCATGATCAATTAGCCATTGCCACAGATTTCTGTGGGTTAAAACAGTGTGATTACTGCTCTGTCCCTGCACCTGATATGGTTCTGGTGGGTAGACCCTCCCACCTGGCTCCTACCATGCCAGGATCCCGTGATTGCCATTAAAATCAGAGACCCTGATTCCTCTGAAGCATCTCTACTCATCATCTATGATCTCCAGGAGACAAACTTCATAGAGCTTTGCAAGAATGTTGTTGCTTCCCTCACCAGTGCATTCCTTAGTGCCCTTGTGAAAGGGCGTTCCCTGAGCCCTCCCAGGGGGTAAGATTAGGGAGTGGCTGAGCAAGTTGTACAGGAATTGATCTAGCCAAACATTCTCATCCTCAAGGAATTTTGGACTCCTTCTTCCACAGAATGTCAGGGGTTTAAGTTCTGGCATTTCGGTCTCACTGATTATAAGCCACAGTTGGGTGTAAGCTCAGATGATCAACCTAGCAGAGTATTACTGTTACCCACACACATTAAATCCCAAATCCTTGGTGATTGATTGATTTATTGATTATTTATTTACTTCTTTACTTATTTATGCCATTATAATATAATATTAGAATCCACCCACTTCTATACATATTTCCCAGATTCCTGCTGGTTTATGTTGCCAATATTCTGCAATTTTTTAGGGTATAGAGGCTGTCTTTGTCTGGGCCAGGCCTTATTCTACTATGACTAGGCTACGCTGGAATCCAACTTTCATATGCATCTGGAGACAACGAGGGTTGGTTGGGGATAGGTCCTCAGAGAAATAGGCATTTTCTTGTTAGTCACCTGCCCCTGGTGATAGCAGGAGAATGCTGTCTTCCAGGAGGCCCTGACCTGCTTCTGTTGGTAGGAAAAGTCCAGGGAGATTTGGGGACTCAAACTTTTCAGTTATCTTGTCTTCCCAGTGTCTTCATACCATCTCTCAGAGCTCTGCTCCTTCCCCAACAATGCCCTTGCCTTGGAATAAGAGATATGTCAAGGTTACTCATTTATCTGGTGTTGCAGTTCTTAAACCCTTATACTCAGGCTTTGTGCTTGATCTTTGACCATATCTGCTCTGTGGATTCAGATAAAGGACTCTTTTAAAGCTGCTACAGGGGCTTTCTGATTTTTGATCTGTGCCCTGTGTCATGCATTTTTAACTTTCAATTTGTCTTTTTTTCCTGTGATGTTCTCTAGGATTATCAGAAGAAGGCTTCATACGATACCACTCTTATAATAGCCATTATCATCACAGCAACTAAGTGCTACATTTACTTGATTTCTCAATGCCTTGTTCTCTAATTGCATTCTCTTCCATGCCACCACTGATAATTTGAGTCATCATTAGACTACTTCATTCCATGGATTACTAAGGTCCTATATTCCTCCCTCACCAAGTAGGAAGCTTATCCATATGCCCATTAAACACGTACATAAACTGATCCTACAATCAAATTTTGAGGTTTTGTTTCCTTGGTCCTGCCCTGGTTCCAGTTATTTAAAATTTTAGGATTCCGGAAGAGAATAGGTACTGTATATACAGAGTGATTATGCATATGTGTTCCTGGATTCAGACCTCAACCAGATTTTTTTCTGTAGGCGGCATTATTAGATCAATTGGAAAAATTTGAATAAGATCTGTAGGTTAGAAAGTAATATTGCATTAATGTTAAAGTGTTTCTTATTTTTAAAAAAAATTTTGGGTGGCTCAGTTGGTTAAGCGTCTGACTTTGGCTCAGGTCATGATCTCACGTGATCCAGTTTGTGAATTCGAGCCTTGCACTGGGCTCTGTGCTGACTGCTCAGAGCTTGGAGCCTGCTTCGGATTCTATGTCTCCCTCTCTCTCTCTCTCTCTGCCCCTCCCCGCTCCTCACTTTCTCTCTCTCTCTCAAAAGTAAATAAACATTAAAAATTAAAAAAAAATTAATGTTTATTTATTTTTGAGAGACAGAGAGGGACATGAATGGGGCAGGGAGGAGAGAGAGGGAGACACAGAATCTGAAGCAGGCTCTAGGCTCTGAGCTGTCAGCACAGAGCACAACACAGGGCTCAAACCCATGAATTGTTCGATCATGACCTGTGCTGAAGTCAGATGCTTAACTGACTGAGCCACCCAGGCACCCCAGAATGTTCCTTATTTTTATAATCATTCTATGGATATGTAAGAGGATGTCCTTGGCCTTTGTTTTTTGGAAATACACACCAAATTGTTATGTACACACATGGACACACACACATCCAGAGAGACAGAGACAGAACACTAATGTATTTAACATTGGGAAATCTGAGTCGAAGGCATACAGGCCCTTTTTATATTATTTTTGTTACTTTTCTATACATTTAAAAATATTTTAAAATAAAAAGTTAGAAGAAGATGTATTTAAGATAGTTTAATATCCCAAAAAACAAGAGTTCAAGGCCAGATGGATTTCAAGGGGAATTCTATCAAACATTTAAAGAAGAGTTAACACCTATTCTCTTGAAGCTGTTTCGAAAAATAGAAATGGAAGGAAAACTTCCAATCTCTTTCTATGAAGTTGGCATTACCTTGATTTCAAAACCAGACAAAGACCCCACTAAAAAGGAGAACTAGAGACCAATTTCCCTGATGAACATGGATGCAAAAATCTTTAACAATATATTAGCCAACCAGATCCAAAATACATTAAAAAATTTATTCACACAAGCAAGTGGGATTTATACCTGGGATACAGAGCTGGTTCAAAATCCACAAAAACAATCAATGTGATTCATCACATCAATAAAAGAAAGGACAAGAACCACATGATCCCCTGTATAGATGCAGAGAGAGCATTTGACAAAATACAGTATCTTTTCTTGATAAAAAACCCCTTAAGAAAGTAGGGATAGAAGGATCATACCTCAAGATCATTAAAGTCATATATGAAAGACCCAACGCTAATATCATCCTCAATGGGGAAAAACTGAGAGCTTTCCCCCTACGGTCAGGAACAAGACAGGGATGTCCACTCTCACTACTGTTATTCAACATAGTATTGGAAGTCTTACCCTCTGCAATCAGACAACACAAACACAAGGCATCCAAATCAGTCAGGAGGAGGTCAAACTTTCACTCTTTGCAGATGACATGATACTTTACATAGAAAACCCAAAAGACTCCACCAAAAGACTGCTAGAACTGATATGTGAATGCAGCAAAGTTGCAGAGTACAAAATCAATGTACAGAAATCGGTTGCATTTTTATATACCAATAACGAAGCAACAGAAAGAGAAATAAAGAAACTGATCCCGTTTACAGTTGCACCAAGAACCATAAAATACCTAGAAATAAACCTAACCTAAGATGTAAAAGATCTGTTGCTGAAAACTATAGAAAGCTTATGAAGGAAATTGAAGAAGATACAAAGAAATGGACAAACATTCCATGCTCCTGGATAGGAAGAAAAAATATTGTTAAAATGTCAATACTACCCATAGCAATATACATATTCAATGCAATCCCTATCAGAATAATACCAGCATTCTTCACAGAGCTAGAACAAACAATGCTAAAATTTGTATGGAACCAGAAGAGACCCCGAATAGCCAAAGCAATCTTGAAAAAGAAAACCAAAGCAGGAGGCATCACAATCCCAGACTTTAAGCTATACTACAAAGCTGTAATCATCAAGACAGTATGGTACTGGCACAAAAACAGACACTCAGATCAATGGAATAGAATAGAGAACCCAGAAATAGACCCACAAACGTATGGCCAACTAATCTTTGACAAAGCAGGAAAGAGTATCAATGGAATAAAGACCGTCTCTTCACGTGGTGCTGGGGAAAACTGGATAGCAACATGCAGAAAAATGAACCTGGGTCAATTTCTTACACCATACACAAAAATAAACTCAAAATGGATGAAAGACCTAAACATACGACAAGAATCCTTGAGGAGAAAGCAGGCAAAAACCTCTTTGATTTTGTCCGCAGCAATTTTTTTACTGAACATGTCTCCAGAGGCAAGGGAAACAAAAGCAAAAATGAACTACTGGGACCTCATCAAAATAAAAAGCTTTTGACAGCAAAGGAAACAATCAGCAAAACTAAAAGGCAACCAACGGAATGGGAGAAGATATTTGCAAATGACATATCAGATAAAGATCCAAAATCTATAAAGAACTTATCAAACTCAGCACCCAAAAAACAAATAATCCAGCGAAGAAATGGGCAAAAGACATGAATAGAGACTACTGCAAAAAAGATATCCAGATGGCCAACCAACACATGAAAAAATGCTCAACATGACTCGACATCAGGGAAATACAAATCAAAACCACAATGAGATAGCACCTCATACTTGTCAGAATGGTTAAAATTAACAACTCAGGCAACAACAGATGTTGGTGACGATGTGGAGAAAAAGGATCTCTTTTGCACTGCTGGTGGGAATGCAAACTGGTGCAGTCACTCTGGAAAACAGTACAGAGGTTCCTCAAAAAATTAAAAATAGAACTACCCTACGACCCAGCAATTGCACTACTAGGTATTTATCCAAGGGATATAAGTATGCTGTTTCAAAGGGGCACATGCACCCCAGTGTTTATAGCAGCACTATCAACAATAGCCAAAGTATGAAAAGAGCCCAAATGTCCATCGATGGATGAATGGATAAAAAAGATGTGGTGTGTGTGTGCCGCAATGGAGTATTACTTGGCAATCAAAAAGAATGAAATCTTGCCATTCACAACCATGTGGATGGAACTAGAGGGTATTATGCTAAGTGAAATTAGTCAGAGAAAGACAAATATCATATGACTTCACTCATATGAGGACTTTAAGACACAGAACAGATGAACATAAGGGAAGGGAAGCAAAAATAATATAAAAACAGGGAGGGGGACAAAAACATAAGAGACTCTTAAATATGGAGAACAAACTGAGGGTTGTGGGAGGGGGGATGGGCTAAATGGGTAAGGGGCCTTAAGGAATCTACTCCTGAAACCATTGTTGTACTATATGTTAACTAACTTGGATATAAATTAAAAAGTAAATTAAAAATAAATAAACAAAGAATAAAGAGAGTTTAATAAAGGGACAAAGACATGGGCAAGGTTAAAGGTAACTAACAAGGTTTGGTGAAGCATCCAGAGTTGGCAACTGAGATGGAGCTGCTACCCACCTCACATCCAAAAGAACAAGTTGATTGAGCACTTAATACATCCCAGAGAAACCTGAAGCTGTAAGAAAGCCATCTTAATAAGAGCTTCCAACGTGTGGCTTAACAGCAAAGAACTCAGGGAAATAAATATTCTTATCTTCCTATCTTATCCTCTCTATTAGTTCAAGAAGCAGACACTAAGATGAATGAAATTAGTCATGCAGTAGATTTATTAGGGAGATGCCTGTGAGAGAAAACAGAGAGGGAACAGGAGGAGGCTGTGAGCATTGTCAGACTACCATCCGACATCTGTAGAAAGAGAGGAGGAAGGAATATTTGGTAAGACAAGTCAGACTCTGGTGCAGTTAAAATAAAGTTTTAAAAAGTTATTGGGAAGTCCTCAAGCCAGAGCCATCCACCAGAGAGGTCCTAGATCTTTTAGGAATGGACCTTTTTTAGTTTCTCTGCTGTCCTCAATAACTGCTGGGAAGTGTATCCTTGATATAGATGCAGTGATGGATTTCAGAATGCAGCAACCAGGGCTGTCAGGTAACTACATGCCCTGCATTTGGAGATCTGAGACATGCATTTATTTAAAAAAATTTTAATGTTTATTTTTGAGAGAGAGAGAGAGAGAGAGAGAATGAGCAGGGGAGGGGCAGAGAGAGACACACACACAGAATCTGAAGCAGGCTCCAGCCTCTGAGCTGTCAGCCCAGAGCCGGATGCAGGGCTCAAACTCATGAGCTGTGAGATCATGACTTGAGCCGAAGTCAGATGCTTAACCAACTGAGCCACCCAAGCGCCCCTGAGAGGTGCGTTTATATGGCTGTCATACTCTCCATTGCCCAAACAGTTGAGAGTCAGAGGGCAAACAGGTCAGGTTAATATGGTTCATATAGGTCTAATATCCTAAAGAAGGTTGGGGAAAGTTGGGGTAGGATGGAGCTAAGTGGATCTGAAGTCTAACAGAGCCCATGAGTCAAAAAACATTTTTTTAGGTAGATGTAGGGCCCCTGAACACAGTCTAGGTAGCTGTCCTCAGAGGTTGAGTATGATTAAGAGGTTATGCAAGGTACAAATAACCCTTGGCAATTGAGATTTGAAGAGGAAAGAAGAGAAAGTGCCCAATTTCTGGTACTGATGAAGTTTACAGAGAAGGAGTAGAGACAAAGATTCCAAGTGTGATATGGCTGGCATTTAGGAAATGGCTACATATGAAAAATTTTTAAATCATGCAAGAGCTAAGATTTGTGATCCTAAGAACCCAAGTGAGGTCAGCTTACTTGATTGAACCAGACTTCAAAGTGATGGGTTGTCGTCCCTCAGAGAACTGTGGAAACTGATGGAAGGTGGGCCAGTGAGCCTTCACACTTGAGTATGTCCTAGACCTATATTAGCATTTATTTTGCTAAAGGGACTAACTAAAACACTGGCATCCTTGAGATAATAAGAAGAAATAGCAGTAGTGAATTGATTATAATCCAAGCTCTCCCTGACTGTGTGGGATCCTGGTTCCTTCACCAACTCTGGAAAGCTTTTCTGACATGGGAACAATTCGAGACCAATCCTGAGCCCTTCAAAATTTCTCTAAAAAATTTCTCTAAAAACTAATTTAGATGCAAAAATGTTTACCTCTTGTATTATGCTCAAATACAAACAACACTCTCAACCCCTAGTGATAGACTGGCAGGGACTTTTTAGGACTTTTTTCATTTTTCATACAAGAGTCTGAAAGAGAAGGAAAATGAATAGATAACAAAGTAAATGGCAAGACCAGTCGATAAACCAAGTTTCTTGAATCTTATATTGGTGCCTATTTAGGAAGATGATTAAGGGTTGCTGAGGGAAAGAATACAATGCTTGGAGAAAGACTCAAGGAGAGAAAGGGGAGTAATTTATTTGTACAAGAAAATATAATTAAATAGTGTTGGGGAGAAACATTTTTCCTTTATCCTTCTAGGTTCTTTGGCTGGTAAATTGATACAAGACGTTCACAGGAATAAAACAATTTAATTACATATGTATAGGATCCTCATGAATATGTAAGACCCAAGGACAAGTCAGACAATTGAGATTTATGTGCCATCCTGAGGTAAAGAATGGGGTAGGAGCCCGGGGCTTCGAAGGGAAGGAGGGTGATTTATAGGACAGTAAGGAAGAGCAGATGTTTTGCCATTTGTGACAACATGGATGAACCTAGAGGGTGTTATGCTAAGTTAAATAAGTCAGACAGAGAAAGACAAATGCCATATGATTTCACCTGTATGTGGAATCTAAAAACAAAACAAACAAATAAACAAAAGGCAAAAACAGACCCATAAGTACAAAGAATAAACTGATGCTTACCAGATGGGAAGGGGGTGGGAAAATGGGCAAAATGGGTGAAGGGGAGGGAGAGATACAGGCTTCCAGTTATGAAATGAATAAGTCACGGGGATAAAAGGCACAGCATAGGAATACAGTCAATGATATTGTAATAGTGTTGTATAGAGACAGATGGTAGTATGCTTGTGGTGAGCATAACATAATGTATGGACTTGTCAAGTCACTATGTTATATACCTGAAACTAAGGTAACATTGTGTGTCAACTGTACTTTAATTAAATCTTAAAAAAATAGCAGATGTTTGGTAATGAGATAATTTGTTCTGCCACACTGATAGTTCATTCAGATCAAAGTTATCTCTGGTAAGGGCTCCCTCTCTGAGCCAAGCCCCCTAACTAAATTCTTTTAGGTAGTTAAGAGAAAGGTACAAGTTTTCTTGACTCTTCTGGGTTTTGATTTGCCTTAAACTCAAAATAATCCACATGCCAAAGTGGCACCTTTTGGGATTATGTATTCTGTTTCCCTTTTATAGTGGGAGGTGCAGGTTGAAAAGAGAAAAAACCCCAAAACACACCAGATGCTGAAAGCTCTTCTCTTCTATGAAAGAAACTGTAATGTAGTGTTTCTAAAATTCAGCTCCTTCTTCTAAAAGAAATATAAATGCAAACCCTCTAGTCTCTTCAGTCTTGCTATCACTATAGTGACATATTATCTAGTTTCTAACATTTTCTATTTGTGATTTTGGGGAAAGGTAGGGAAGTAAGCATTTCTTTTATAACAAATTTTATGATATTTCAATAATTAATACCAGTTTGAGAATTAGTACCATTTTGGCAGCTCTTTCATTAATGAAAAAAGATTATCCAGTAAATATTTTCTAAGATTTATAACAGATGGGAGTTGCAAAATATTAAAATAATTTAGTGTCCTAACAAAAATACCTATGAAAATTTACAGCTTTGATGTTCTGTGACGCTGTTTTGGAGGACAGGGTATAATATAATACACATGCTTCTTATTATAATACTTATTTTAGATTTGTTTAGCAAAATTCCTAGCCATAATTCTCCTAGTTGAGGACTTCACTGAACTTAATTATATACACAGATGGCTTTTCTAATAGGTACTTTTTTATTCTAAATGTTGCAACATTTTGGTTGCTATCTTCTGCTTTACCAGTCAATCAAGGCTTCCTGACAGTGGCACTTGGCCATTTATTCCGCTTAGCCCAGAGCATAGTGGCTGGCAAGCAGTGATTCTTCTTGAATGAAAGACAGTGTGACTGATTATAGAGAGTAAATAATATGCTGGAATCTATTGGACTATTAGAAAATAAAAGTTTTAAAATACTTTATGTAAGTGGATTGTAATCTCTTTAAGGCATTTACTATACAGTGTTTCATTAAAATTACAATTCTGTTTTTATTTGTGGAGTCACAGGTGCAACAATTTTTAGTGTTTATACAGTTGCAACATTAACTTGAATACTTCAATTCATTAAAAGTAAGTCTGTGGGGCGCCTGGGTGGCGCAGTCGGTTAAGCGTCCGACTTCAGCCAGGTCACGATCTCACGGTCCGTGAGTTCGAGCCCCGCGTCGGGCTCTGGGCTGATGGCTCGGAGCCTGGAGCCTGTTTCCGATTCTGTGTCTCCCTCTCTCTCTGCCCCTCCCCCGTTCATGCTCTGTCTCTCTCTGTCCCAAAAATAAATAAAAAATGTTGAAAAAAAAAAAAAAATTAAAAAAAGAAAAAAAAAAAAAAAGATAAAAGTAAGTCTGAGAGTTTCAGAACCAAGGAATTTCTGTGATTTAATGTTTTTTCAGTGACAAATAATGATGTTTTAACTGTAATTATAGTTTTATATTATTGTGTATACCTTATCAAATAAAAACACATGGGGTTTCATAGGAGCCAGTACCATGGTAGTTATTTAAATGGTAAATTGTTTTTTCCTTTAAAATATTGAATCAAATTAGTTTCATCAGCCAAACAATTGGTCTAGTGTGTAAAAATAAAATTCAGATTTGTCCTTTGACTTTATTGATGAATTAATCATCAGTTGATTCTTTGACCTTTGAAGTTGACCTTTGTAATTCTGTGTGGTCTTAAAATCTCTATTTCTGGCATAATCCAGTGATTAAAATATTATGAAATTCTTGGGTACAGAACATTCAGCTCTTTTGAGCTATTATATTAAGAAGAAAATGTAAAATGTTAATAATATAATACCTGTTAATTTAGTAGTATGATTATTGTAACATAAGGTATTATTTAATGTTAACATCACTATCACTGCCATTATAAAAATAGTATGTATTAACTATTCCCAAGCTTTATTACCATGCTTGTATCTATACAAACTATTTTAAACAGATTTATATTTACTCCCTGTGGTTTTTATGGCCTTTAAATGAAAACCGGTGTTATTGACCAAAAGGACAATCTAAAATATTTGAAACTATTGATTTGGTAGAATGAGCTTTGTTGGTGTGCAAATAAGTATAAATGGAAAAAAAACCTCCAGAGAAAAATTGGTGTAGACTTTTTTTTCTGTAAAATAAACTAACTTTCTGATGAGTTTGGGAACAAAAATCAGATGAATTGTTGGTTCCATATAAGAAAAGCTTCTTAAACTGGTTTGTACATCTGTAAGCCGAGGGGCATTAACCTTTGCTTAGCCCCTGATCTGTGACATAAATTACTCTGAGTTATTTGCCTATGGAATTTTTCTATTTGAGTTCATTTGTGGTGAGCATTTGTAGATAGTTCACAGCTCTAAGACATTGTCCAGAAGTTATATCTCCTGTTTTGTACAGATAAAATATTTTCATGTTTTACTTAGTTATAAAGCATAAACTGAACTTAAATGGCATAAGTCACTTGAACAACTAATTTTATGTAAGGACAGACTTTTAAAAAATATATAATATTTGTTTTCTTTATCTGGAGTGTGTGTATGAAAACTAGAAGACTACAGATAAAATTTTTACCTTCCCTGCATCTGTTTAGCTTGAAACTGAAGTGGATTAAAAAGAAAGGAAAGCTAATATTTACAAACAGGGTTATGTCTTCCAGACATCCAACAGTTAATAGGAAGGGCAAATGGCACTTCATAAGAACTTGATTTGTGATTATTTATATAAATATGTCAACATTCAGAGAGACTTTTGCTAATTAATGTTAAGAAAACCATTTGAAATGTGAATGCATCTAGTATAGTAAATATCTCTGATCTCCTTATTTGTAGTTCTCAAGAAACCATGTTTACTTTTAGGTGCTGCCACCAATAAATTTCTCTTGAGATTGTTTGACTTCTTCAGCAGAGGTTTAATGTGACAACATAAGTAAATGTAATGGTTATAGAGCCTGGTCAATAACAGACACCCTATGTTAATTTAAAAAAACGCACCCAGATTCTATCTGGTACAGAGTGCATCTTTTTATAAAAAGGGTATGAGGTAACTTCCATGTTTATCTCTTGTGGTATGTCACTCTAGCCATGAATCCTCATCTCCAGTAGGGTAAACCAGTCTCTTACTTTCTCTCTTCTCAGTTTAAAAATGTGCTTATGTCTCCCGTATTCTTTTTTTTTTAATTTGTTTTAATGTTTATTTATTTTTGAGAGAGACAGAGCCAGAGTACGAGTGAGGGGAGGGCAGAGAGAGAGGGAGACACAGAATATGGAGCAGGCTCCAGGCTCTGAGCTGTCAGTACAGAGCCTGATGCGGGGCTCCAACTTATGAACTGGCAGATCATGACCTGAGCCAATGTTGGATGCTTAACTGATTGAGCCACCCAGGTGCCCCATGTCTCCCCTATTCTTAATACTCAGACTATAATCTTTCTGTAACCCTACCTCTCTCTTGAATTGATATTTATTTCTTTTCTGTAATTTGTGACTTCTTGGTCCTCTTCTTCATCAACTATTTCTCTTTCAAGCCTATAAGTTGGCTTTGGCCACCATCACTTGATTAAAATGCTTTTTTCCATCTTCTAACTCTTGACTTCTTTGAAGTCTTTGAAGCTAAGGAGCATTTACTTCTTCTGGATGTTCTAGACCTACTCAGCCTTTGTGACACCATGCTCCATGCATTGGGTCTCCAATTGCTCCTCATTCTCTTTCACTGTCCCTTATTTCATCACTTAGAGGATAGCCGATTGTCCCATTTTTCTGGGGACTATCCCACATTTAGTGCCAAAAGTCTCTTTTCCCCAGGAAATCCCTCAGTCCTGAGCAAACCAAGATTGGTCACCCAAAACTTGGTCCCAGTGTCATTTCCTCAGACATCTGTTCTTAGTTCTCATCTCTTCTTAGTAGGGATCTTTGCCTTTTGCAATAATTTCAGCTATTTGCTGTGTATCAGTGATGACCAATTCTGTGTCTGTAGCCATACATACTCTACCATACCCCAAACTCTGTTTCTGAGAAAAAGGCATGGGCTCTGGGCTGGACTTCAAACATCCGAACCATATCAGCTACTAAGTGTGGAGCCTTACATAATTTACTTAACCTCTCCACATCATAGTTCACTAGCTTGTGAATAGGGATAATATTCAGTTTAAGGGGTTGTTGTGGGAATTAAAGCTAAAAATTTTAAAGTTCTCAGTGCACTGCTGGTATAAAGAAGCATCAAATAATTTGCAACTATTTTTATTTATTATCATTGGAGTTATATTTGAATCTAATGTTTTTCAGCATTTTCCTACCCCCATTCTTTTGGTAGGTATAAAAATACTCTGATCAGTACACTGGCTCACTGTGGCAGGAATTTTTAGTGGTTAAAAAGGAAAGGCATGTCTAGCTTAGAAAGAGGGTACCAGGTGATCCTGGCATTCAAGCTCTTCAGAGATCAGTGTTTCTAACTCCTCTCTCTATACACCCTTGTTCTAGCAAGTTCAAAACACTTTGTTATTTACTGTTATGTATGTATGTATGTATATATGTATGTATGTATTTTTATTTTATAGAGAGTGCAAGCAGAGGAGAGGGGCAGAGGGAGAGGGAGAAAGAGGATCCTAAGCAGGCTCTTCACTCAGCACAGAGCTTGACATGGGGCTCATTCCCACAACTCCGGGATCATGACCTAAGCCGAAATCAAGAGTTGGACACTCAATAGACTGGCCACCCAGGTGCCCCTGACTTTGTTATTTACAAATGTAAATTTAAATAGTATAATTCAAAATAAAAACACAAATCATTTTATCTTCCTTACATTCTTGAATATTTTTTATCCCATTCAGACAATGTGTTTATTCAATCACCTACCACCCATTAATTAAATCCAGCCTGTTTTAGCTACAGTAGTAGTTTAATACTAATTAGTAAAAGTTAAAATTTGGTTATAGCTCTTAAAGTTTGGAGTGCATCAGAATCACCTGGAGGTTGTGTTAAAATACAGGATCCTCCGACCAGGATTTCTGATTCAATAGGTGGGGCCTGAAGATGTACATTTCTAACATGTTCCCAGGAGTTGCTGGCTCAGGGACTATACTTTGAAAACTACTGTTTTAGTATATAGCATGGGAGTTTAACTTAATTTTAACCTCAAGTATTTGGGGTTTCCCCCCACCCCTCCTCCTTCTTCTCTCATCCTTCTTCTTTTGGCTTTTTTTAACTTGGAAATCTGATTTCTCTCCCTCATAGATATAGGTCATTGATAGACTATTGACAGTCTCAGACTATCTATGGATTTCCATGTTACCTAGAATTATTGATTATGGCTTCCTGGTGTAAAGACATCCATCCAGGTAAAATAAAATGAAACATTACAATTTTTCCTATGGTCCAAATGGTTGATTTTTAGAAGCTCCATGTTACTAATGGGAATTTTTGCTTTTCTCCTTGTTTTTCTGCCTGTGAATATAAGCGTTGTTTTTTTAAAAAATACTTCACAGCAGAACAGTGTGTGTGGAACGTGTGTGATCATCAAATGAGGAACACAGAGCATTTTAACCTAATGAGAGCTTTCACTTCCCAGGGTGACCTGTTTGTACTCTGTGCCAGAAGACCTCTAAGAGGCCTACAGCTGCTTTCGTTTTGTCATTTCAGACGTGAAGGGCAGCCCCTGCAGCTGCAGAGCCCCTGCCACCACCTGCTCTGCATACACTCAGGAAAGGGTATATTTCATCTCCGGGTCTGAGAGGAAAGTTTATTAAGGATAGAAATGGGGCCACAGAATTCCTGGGGTGAGCCTCAGGGACACAGCAGGTGGTGGCCAAAAAAGCCATGACAAAAATAAGAAAAGGATTCAGATTCTTTTCAAGGCTATGCATGATTAGCAAAGTACATGTGGGTTCCAGCTGTCCCTTAGAGAAGACCACATTTTTCATCTCCAAGAATGAAGGCCAGCTTTCCATCTAATGAACTTAGAAGATTCTCTTGGCAGGTAATTTTGTTACAAGCTAGGTATCTCCAGTTGTACTTTGTTTTTGTTCTTTTCTAAAACCAACTCCATTCAGTCTAGCAATTCTGAAAGCCCTTCTAAAGTTTGCAATAGGAAATGAGATTTCTTTTCTTTCTTTCTTTTTTTTTTTTTAAATTAAATGTGGTCTTTATTAACTCTTGGATAAGGCCTCTCTGTCTCTGTTGCATCAATTTCAAGAAGCCCTGCTGGTGGTGATGGCTGTCTGTCATTTTGCTTCCAAAGTAAACTCACTAGATATTCACGCAGAGGCAGAAAAGGCAGAAACAAAGGTCAATGCTAAAGACAAACGACAGCAGCAGTAGCAGGTTCTTTAAATACTTTAAAAAATACCCATAACACTGGGCATTTTTAGGGACGATTGACTAGAGAAAAGTCAAGTAACAGTCTCATTTCAGTGAAGACTCACTCTTGAACCCCCAACAACTATGGAATTACCAATGGTGTGCATGACTTCCAGTGTGTCAACCTAATGAGAAATTAGGACATTTTTTTTTTCTTCTAAATCAGAATTTTTTTTTATCTCTTGCCTATAGGTATTTCATATGTTTATATCCTGTGTATGGGATCTTCTGGGCACCAGGTAATTGAAGTGGAATAAATATACCTATTTCTCTCACTGTAATATGCTATTGTGTTCACCATTCATTGTATATGCTATCCAAATATTCTTAATATTTATTTGTTTGCATCTATATAAGCTGCCAATGGAAACAATGGAGTAGCAAATTAAATTAATTAATTAATATAATTTTTAATTTCAGAGAGAGAGAGAGAGAGAGCGGAGGAAAGGGGCAGAGGGAAGAGGGAGAATCTTTAGGCAGGCCCCATGCTTAGCGCAAAACTTGACACAGGGCTCAATCCCATGACCCTGGGATCATGACCTGAGCCAAAATCAAAACCAGGAGATGGACGCTTGACCGACAGAGCCACCCAGGAGCCTCTATCTATCTATCTATCTATCTTTCTATTTATTTCCCTTCATTTAGCAAATGAAGTTACAGTTCCAAATAATTTGCTCTGATATATTATCCAAAAGTTAATAAACAACAACAAAGAAAAGAAAACAAAACTAAGAAAAACTAACCTGGCTTTTGCAGAGAATTTTTATATTGCTTCCTGTATTTGTGCCTTGACAGGAAGGTAGATGGAAAAATTATGTGTTAGATACCCCTAAACATTTGGTCAGGTATTGGAACATTCCTTGCTCAAGCTAACCTATTTATAGTCAGTGCCAAAAGCCTCTCAGGGGATTGCGGCTACTTTCATTTTACCATTGCAGACAGTGTAGCAGCTTTGGGTATCCCCTTCCACTCTGCGTGTTGCCTTCTCTCCCACTTCACAGATTCCTCTCTCCGTATGCCCAGGGCCTTCATAATGACTGACAGCTCCCCAAACTCACTAGGCACCAAACTGACTGGAACCTTGGCCTAAAATATCCTTCCCCTCTTTCTTCACTTGATTACTTTTACTGATCCTTCAAAATGTTGCTTGCATATCACCTGCTCCAGGAAGCTTTCTCTGATCTGTCACCTCCCCAGCTCTCAAATTGTATGATTCCTCCTATGTGCTTTAATAGCACACAAGATTGTATTTTGCAACAACCTGTACTATTTGTTTGCTTGTTTCCTTTTCTAACCAGTTGGGGAATTCTTTGGTGACAAAAAGTATGTTTTACTGTTTTCCCTGTCTTTCATAAACATAGTGATGAGGTGCTGAAAAAAAAAAAGTGTTGTCGAATGAAAATGGAATGGATGACTTTAGACAGATATTTAAGGAATATTGAAAAGGGTGGTGTATTATGGTAATATCAGGTGTTCTTTAAATAAACTCAAAATGTGTGTGGCTCAGAAACAATAGGGGTCTATTTCTTATTCACATAAAAGTTTGTGGTGGTATTTCTGGTCAGTGGGACCAGATATTCTTTATGGGATCAATCAGTAACTGAGGCTGACAGAAACTCTACCATGCTTGATACATGACTTAACAACCACTGTGGTTGTCTCTGCCCCAGTTGGCCAGGAGAGTGGAAGAACACTGAGAAGTGCTCCAAAGAGCGGAATGCACACGTGAGAGGAGCTTCTGGGCCAGGCCAGAAGGGGCACACGTCACTTTCACACACATTCCACTGCCTAGAGCTCAGTCACTTGGGAGCACAGACCTCTTCCAGGGCTAACATTCTAGTACGTGAATTGAGCAAAATGTAAATGTGACTCCTTTTCATGCTGGGCCAACCGTTAATTAAATTTATATAAAACCATGAAACTGCTAGTTTTTAAACGTTTTACATAAGTGAAGCTGCTTTTGCTAAATTATTAAACACTTTTCAAACATTAAAATCATAAAAGAGATAATTCAAAATACATTTTATTTGCCTGAGTCCCACCATATGTCTCCCAGTTCTATTCTGGATTTTGGTGTGTGTGTGTATGTGTGTGTGTGTGTGTGAGAGAGAGAGAGAGAGAGACAGAGACAGAGACAGAGACAGACACACATACACACACAAAGAGAGAGACAAAGAGAGGGACACAGAGAAAGAATACTCATTAACTCATCTATTCATTCCTGTTAGATACCAGGTGCCATGTCCAATGGTAAGAATGTAAAATGAGTAAGACATAGTGTCTACTTTCAAGGTTCTTATAGTCATGGCATTTGCATAAACAGAAATTATGAATCAGTATAGTAGTCAAACTTCTCTCTGTTTTTCATTTCAGTTAATTTTTGACTTTTCTTCTCCTATCCATTTTTCTCAAAACTGAACTTCAATGCCTATAATCTTGTGCAATTATAGATCTTTTTTGAATCTTCTGTTTATATCCTATGCAAAAAAAGAGTTTCATTTATACAATTCCTTCAAGCCAATACTAGTAATTTGTGAGAACTACTGTTAGACCACAGGTATTTTCATATTGTATGTTCTTTGAGGTGAGGAAAACAAACTTATTTAATGCATCATTTTAGAAGTCTAGAATGTTATATAATTAGAAAACATAAGCACCACTAATCATTAGGGAAATGTAAATCAAAACCACAATGAGATATAACCTCACACCTGTTGGAATAGATGTTATCAAGAAGATAAGAGATAACAAGTACTGGTGAGGATGTGGAGAAAATGGGAGCCTCATACACTATTGATGGGAATATAAATTGGTTCATCCAGTATGGAAAAAATATGGAGTTTCATCAAAAAATTAAAAATAGAACTACCATATGATCCAGCAATCGCACTTCTGGACATATATCGAAAAGAAATGAAAATAGGATTTCAAAGAGATACCTGCACTTCTATGTTTATTGCAGCATTATTCACAATAGTCAAAATTTGGAAACAGCCTAAATGCCCATCAGTGGATGAATAAAGAAGATGTGGTGTGTGTACACACACACACACACACACACACACACACACACACACACGTACATATATGGGAACATTATTCCGTCAATGAGAAAGGAGTACATCCGTCCATTTGTGACAACATGGATGGTCCTTGAGCACATCATGCCTTTAACTGAGATAAGTCAAAGAAAGACAAGTACCCTATGATATCACTTTAGGTGGAATCTAAAAAAGCCAAACTCATGAAAACAGAGATTAAAATGGTGATTATAATGGGCATAGGACAATTGTTGTTTAAAAGTACAGACTTACAAGGGGTAGTAAATAGGCTCTAGAGATCTAATGCACAACATGGTTAATATAGGCAACAATATTTTATTTTAATCAACAAACTTGCTAATAAACGATTAACCTAACCACTTAAGAAAGGATAATTATGTAATGTGACAGAGGTGCTAATTATTGCAACAATGGCAGTAATTATATATGAATGTAACAAAATGTTGTAGACCTTAAATTTATGTGTTATATGATAAATATATTTCAATAAGATATACTCAGGATAAATAAGATGTGGCACACACACACATATATACACACACAATGAAATATTACTTGGCAATCAAAAAGAACAAAATCTTGCCACTTGCAACGACATGGATGGGACTAGGGTGTACTATGCTAAGCAAAATAAGTCTGTCAGAGAAAGACAAATATCATATGATTTCACTCATGTGGAATTTATGAAACAAAACAGATGAATAGAGGGGAAGAGAAGGAAAAATAAAATAAGATAAAGACAGAGAGGGAGGCCAACCTTAAGAGACTCTTAAATACAGAGAACAAACTGAGGGTTGATGGAGGGGAGGTGGGTGGAGGGATGGGCTAAAAGGGTGATGGGCATTAAGGAAGGCACTTTTTTGGATGAGCACTGAGTGTTACATGTAAGTGATGAATCACTAAATTCTACTCTTGAAACCAATATTATACTATATGGTAACTAACTCAAATTTAAATAAAGAATATATTCATTATATTCATACAAACATACATAGAATTTTCAAGTAATTTTGAGACAATAAAAAACTTTTCACTTAAATTTGAAAGGAATCAGTTTAAAAAGAAACTTCATTATTATTCATCTTATATTACCTCTGCTATGTTTTTCTTATATCACAAGATAGTAATTCTTTTAGAAAAACCTTCTGGGGCACCTGGGTGGCTCAGTCGATTGAGCATCTGACTCTTGATTTCAGCTCAGGTCATGATCCCAGGGTCATGGCATCGAGCCCCATTTCAGGCTCTATGCTGAGCATGGAGCCTGCTTAAGATTCTCTCTCTCCCTTTTTTTCTCTCTCTTTCCCTCTGCCCCTCTCCTCAGCTCACATGCTTTCTCTCTCTCTCTAAAATAAAAAATTTTTAAGTTAAAAAAAACCCCAACGTCCTATGCATTTCTTTTTCTATTTCTGGTTTCTATTTCTATTTCTGGTTTCAGTAGACCGGTCTAGGTGGGGGAAAAGGGGGCACTAATAAAAACTTGTTTCAAATAAGTTCTGGGAAAGACCAGGGGGAACACTTTCCCCATGTAAAATAAAATGTTACATTAAATGCTAACTAAATATTTCACACAATTGTGTTTTGTCTCAGCATTGAGATTGTAAGCTTCTTAGAATTGATATCAACATTTTATTTTTCTTTTTAACTCTATCATTATGGTATGTGTTATAATTACTGATTATTGGATCATGTATTAATTCTCTCATATCATATATGCCTCTAGCAATTTTGCTTTTACTTTCTGCTTACATTTATATTTAAACATTTTTGTTAATAGTCGCAACTTAGTATTTATCATATAATTATGTTTACCCTCTTATATTCAAAGAAGTCAGTAAGAAAGAGCAAATTTGAATTTTCTGTACTTTTCTCAGAAGATTCTCAGATAAGTTAAAAATAATAAATTGCTAGAATAGCTGTCAAGATATTAGACAAATCATTTAAAATACAGTAAATGGAAATATGCATATCAAAGAAGTAAACCATACTTAATACTCACAAAATGGAGGGGAAAAAAAGAGTCAGCCTTTGCAAAGGGTCTATGAGTCAGAAGTTCCAAACTTCATCAAAGACTTAAAAAACAAAACAAGAAAAAGAAAGAAACCAGATGTACATTTGGGGCCCATCTATGGAAAGTATTATATTTTGTATGGTGCCAACAAAGGTACTAGAATAATAAAATGATTATTATGTTTCAGTAGGACTCACAATGAAAGTGAGAAATTACAGAACTGCTTAAGAAAGTACTTGTTCAGTTTTAAACCATCAGTTGAGGATACTTTTGCAGACGTCCCTCTATTCCTAAATGAATTCAAAGAAATACCTTTGAAAAGTTGCATTTTGCCAAGTTGTGTCAACCTAACAGCTGGCTGTTCAAACTGCATGGTGGCCATGGTAGGTTACAAGGAGAGTGCTGGCAAAAGTTTTCAAATTTGAGTAGACCACTAACACAGTAAATTATTGCAGTCAGAGGACCATTTTGAGGGGCATTACTGCTGGTTATCTCTGTCTATCATTGTCTGTCTACCTATGTACACCTACCTACCTACCTACCTACCCACCCTACCTACCTCAGCTTAATGGAAGTATAGTTTTCATACATTAAAATGTACCTATTTTAAATGCATAGTTGGCTGAATTTTGTTCATGGTATAGAGTTCTGTAACCACCATCAAAGTCACCCTAAAAAGTTTTCTTCTGTACCTCTGCAGGTGTTTCTCTCCTGTGATCCTTGGCTATAGGCAACCACTATTCTGATTTCTGCTACTTCTATATTTTTCTTCTTCTAGAATTTCATAGAAATGGAGTTATATAGTATTTGCATTTAGAGTTTGACTTCTGTGATTTAGCATAATGGTTTGGGGGTTCATCCATGTTGCTGTAGACATTAATATTTTGTTTCTTTTATTGTCAAGTAGTATTCTATAGATATATCACAAATTGTTTATCCATTCACCAGTTGACAGGCATTTGGATTATTTCTGGTATTTGGCTATTACGAGTAATGCTGCAATGAACATTTGTGTGTATGTGTTTATGTAGACATGTTTTCATTTGTCTTGGATAAATATCCAGAAATAGAATTGTGGGGTCCTATGATAAGTGTATCTAAAACTTTGTAAGGTACTGTCATTCTAATTTTCCAAAAGTGGCAGTACCATTTCCACTTCTACTAACAATGAGGATTACAGTAGCTCCTTATCCTCACCAACATTTGATATTGTCAGTCTTTTGAATTTTAGCTATTTTAGGGATGTATAGTGATGTATCATTGTGGTTTTAATTTTCACTTCCCTGATGTCTAGAAATGTTGAACATCTTTTCATATGATTATTTAACATTTGTATATTTTCTGCTCAAATCTTTTGACTATTTTGTGATTGGGTTGTTTTCTTATAATTATGTTGTAATAGTTTTTTTATATATTCACCACATATGAGCCCCATTGTCAGATGTATGTTTTGCAACACTTTCTCCTGATCTCTGCTTTATATTTTCATTTTCTTAAGTATGTCTTCAAAGAAAAAAATGGCTTTAATTTTGATGCTAAAAATTATGTTTCACCATATAGTGTGGGTCCATTTCTGGGTTTTCTATTCTGTTCCATTGATCTATATGTCTGTTTTTGTGCCAGTTCCATACTGTCTTGGTGTCTATAGACTTGTAATATAGCTTGAAATCCGGAATCATGATGCCTTCAGTTTTTTTTTTTCAGGATTGCTTTGGCTATTTGGGGTCTTTTGTGGTTCCATAAAAATTTTAGAATTTTTTGTTCTAGCTCTGTGAAAAATGCTGGTGGTATTTCGATAGGGATTGCATTAAATGTGTAGATTGCTTTGGGTAGTATAGACACTACACTTGGGTAGTATAGAACAAACAATGTTTGTTCTTCCAGTCCATGAGCATGGGATGCTTTCCCATTTCTTTATGTCCTCTTCAAATTTTTCATAACTGTTCTATAGTTCTGGGAGCATAGATCTTTTACCTCTTTAGTTAGGTTTATTCCTAGGTATCTTATAGTGTTATTTGCAATTGCAAATAGCTTCCTTGATTTCTTCTTTCTGTTACTTCATAGTTGGTATATAGAAATGCAACAGATTTCTACATGTTGATTTAAAAAAACTTTTTTAATGGTTATTTGTTTTTGAGAGAGAGAGAGACAGAGAGAGAGAGAGAGAGAGAGAGAGAGAGAGAGAGAGAGAGTGAGAGCAGAGAAGGGACACAGAGAGGGAGACACAGAATGTGAAGCAGTCTCCAGGCTCTGAGCTGTCAGCACAGAGCCCGACATGGAGCTTGAACTCACAAACTGTGAGATCATGACCCAAACTGAAGTCAGACACTTAACTGACTGAGCCATCCAGGGGCCCCTACATGTTGATTTTATATCCTGTGACTTTGCTGAATTCATGTATTAGTTGTAGCAATCAACCATATGGTCAACTAATCTTCAACAAAGCAAAAAAGACTATCTGATGGAAAAAGACAGTCTTTATAACAAATGGTGTTGGGAAAACTGGACGGCAACATTCAGAAGAATGAAACTGAACATTTTCTTACACCACACACAAAAATAAATTTGAAATGGATGAAAGGCCTAAATGTGACACAGGAAACCATCAAAATCCTAGAGAAGAACATAGGCAGCAACCTCTTTGGCCTCGGCTGCAGCAACTTTTTACTAGACATGTTGCCAAAGGCAAGGGAAACAAGCAAACATGAACTATTGAGACTTCATCAAGATAAAAAGCTTCTGCACAGGGAAGGAAACAATCAGCAAAACTAAAAGGCAGCCTACAGAATGGGAGAAGATGTTTGCAAGTGACATATGAGATAAAGGCTTAGTATCCAAAATCTATAAAGAACTTATCAAACTCAACAGCCAAAAAAACAAATAATCCAGTGAAGAAATGGGCAGAAGACATGAATAAACACTTTTCCAAAGAAGACATCCAGAAGGCTAACAGACACATGAAAATATGCTCAATGTCATTCATCATCAGGGAAATGCAAATCAAAACCATAATGAGATACCACCTCACACCTGTCAGAATGGCTATAATTAACAACACAAGAAACAACAGGTGTTGGCCAGGATGTGGAGAAAGGGGAGTCCTGCACTGTTGGTGGGAATGCAAACTGGTGCAGGCACTCTGCAGAACAGTACAGACGTTCCTTAAAAAACTAAAAATAGAGCTACCCTATGATCTAGCAATTGCACTATTTAGGTATTTACTCAAAGGATAAAAAATACAGACTCAAAGGGGTACATGCACCCCAATATTTATAGCAGCATTATCAACAATAGCCAAACTGTATGAAGAGAGCCCAAGTGTCCCATTGACTGATGAATGGATAAAGAAGATGTGGTGTATATATACAATGGAATCAAAACTCAGCCATCAAAAAGAATGAAAAGAATGAAATCTTCCATTTGCAACTACATGGATGGAGCTAGAATTTATTATGCTAAGTGAAATAAGTCAATCAGAGAAAGAGAAATACCATATTATTTCACTCATATGTGGAATTTAAGAAACAAAACAGATGAACATATGGGAAGGGTGGGGGAAGAGAGAGGGAAACAAACCACAAGAGATTCTTAATAATAGAGAACAAACTATGGGTTGATGGAGGGAAGTGTTTGGGAGAGGGGCTAGATGGGTGATAGGTACTGAGGGTACTTGTGGTGATGAGCATTGGGTGTTATATGTAAGTGACGAATCACTGAATTCTAATTCTAAAACCAATATTGCACTGTATGTTAACTAAAATTTAAATTTAAAAAAGGGAAAAAATTAAGAGCACACAAAAATTATGTTTCATAAGTTTGATACTATTATAAATATTTTTAAAATTTCAAATAATATTGTTATTAGTATGGAGAAATCCATTTTTTGGTATATTTATCTTTATCCTGAAAAATTACTAAATTAACTTAAGATGTTTAGGAACTATGCATATTTCATCAGATTTTCTACATAGATGATCATGTTGCCTGTAAATAAATATAGTTTTTCTTTTTTTTCCCAATCTGGTTTCTTTTTGTTTCTTTTTCTCATTTTATTTCTCCAGTGCAATTTTGAATAGAAATGGTCAAAGCAAACATCATTATTTTGTTCTAAATCTTAAGGGAACATCATTCAGGCTTCACTGGTAGGTATATCAGTTGTAGATCTTATTAGATGCCTTTTCTTATGTTGAGGAGGTTCCCTTTTATTTCTAGTTCACTGAGGTTTTTTTGTTTTTGTTTTTGTTTTTTTTTACTTTTTACAAATGAATGCTAAATTTTATAAAATGCTCTTTTTTTCCCAAGTGATTGTTAAACCAACTTTTCATATCCAGGATAAATCTAAATTGGTCATGCTGTACTATGTAATATATATTTCTGGATTGGATTTGATACAATTTTGTTAACAATGTTTGCATCTGCATTCATGAGGAATATTTGTCTGTGATTTTCTTTTCTTGTGATGTCTTTCTCTGGTTTGGTATCAGAGTAAAGTTGGCTTCATAGAATAATTGGGAAGTATTCCCTTTTCTTCAACTTCCTCAAATAATTTATATGGAGTTGACCTTATTTTTTGCTTGAACATTGGTAGGATTTCCCAGTAAAGCAGTTTAGACCTGGAGCTTTCTTTGTAGAAGAATGTTAACTACAATTCAAGTTTTTCAATGATTATAGAGGTATTGAGTTTGATGGTGTGTTTCTTCTTGACTGAGTTTTATGGTGTGTTTTCCAGGAAGTTTGTTTATTTCATCTAACTGTCAAATTTATTGTCATAAACTTACTCTTAATATTACATCCTTACCTCCTACTTTTTAAGCTGAATGCTTTTTAAAAATAATGTTTATTTGTGTGTGTGTGTGTGTGTGTGTGTGAGAGAGAGAGAGAGAGAGAGAGAGAGAGAGAGAGAGAGAGAATGCCAGTGGAGGAGAGGCAGCGAGAGAGGGGAGACAGAATCCCAAGCAGGCTCAACACTGTCAGTGCAGAGCCAGAAGTGAGACTCAGACTCACGAACTATGAGATCGTGGCCTGAGCTGAAATCAAGAGTCGGATGCTTAACTGACTGAGCCACCTAGGTACCCCTTATCTCCATTAGTAATTAAACTTTTTTTTGAGATAATTATAGGTTCACATGCAGTTGTAAGAAGTTATACAGAGAAATCCCATGCAACCTTTGTCTAGCTTTCCCCAATGGTAACATCTTGTAAAACTATAGTACCAGGATATATACCAGATAACTAGGAAGTGGACATTGACATAATTGAGATATAGAACATTTCCGTCACCACACAGATCCCTCTTGTTGCCCTTTTGCACCCCAATTCACTTTCCTTCCCTAATTCTTGACCCCTGAAAACCACTAACCTGTTCTCCATTTCTGTAGTTTTGACATTTCAAGATGTATATAAATAGCATCATACAGTAGGTAATTTATTGAGATTAGCTTTTTTCATTCAGCACAATTCTCTGGAGGTTCATACAGATTGTTGCATGTATCAGTAGGTTGTTCTTTTTTATTGCTAAGTAGTATACCATGGTATGGATGTACCACACTTTAACCATTCATCCTTTCAAGATATCTGGATTGTTTCCAGGATTTCTCTATTATTAGTAAAGATGCTCATACATTTATGCACAAGTTTTTGTGTGAGCATAAGTTTTCATTTCTCTGAATTATGAGGTTGTATGGTAGTTGCATGTTTAGTTTTTTAAGAAATGTCTGTTTTCCAGAATAGCTGTGTCATTCCCCCTAGCAGTGTATGAGTTATCTGCTTTATCTACATGTTTGCCAACATTTGGTATTGTCATTATTTTTTTATTTTAGCAATTCTGATAGGTGTGTAGTGATATCTTGTTATGGTTTTAATTTGCATTTTCTTGGCCCCGGTTCCGGAAGATGGCGGCGTAGGAGGACGCTGGGCTCACCGCGCGTCCTGCTGATCACTTAGATTCCACCTACACCTGCCTAAAGAACCCAGAAAACCGCCAGAGGATTAGCAGAACGGAGTCTCCGGAGCCAAGCGCAGACGAGAGGCCCACGGAAGAGGGTAGGAAGGGCGGCGAGGCGGTGCGCGCTCCACGGACTGGCGGGAGGGAGCCGGGACGGAGGGGCGGCTCGCCGGCCAAGCAGAGCCCCCGAGTCTGGCTGGCAAAAGCGGAGGGGCCGGACGGACTGTGTTCCCACAGCAAGCGCGTCTTAGCATCTGGGAGATCATAAGTTAATAGCTCTGCTTGGAAAGCGGGAAGGCTGGAGGACAAAGGGAGGGAGAGTTGCTGAGCCCCCGGACGACAGAGCTCAGCTTGGCGGGGAACAAAGGCGCTCGCCAGCGCCATCTCCCCCGCCCATCCCCCAGCCAAAATCCCAAAGAGAACCAGTTCCTGCCAGGGAACTTGCTCGCTCCGCGCAAACACCCAACTCTGTGCTTCTGTGGAGCCAAACCTCCGGCAGTGGATCTGACTCCCTCCAGCTGCCACAGGGCCCCTCCTGAAGTGGATCACCTAAGGAGAAGCGAGCTAAGCCTGCCCCTCCCGCCCCCGTGCACCTTGCCTACCCACCCCAGCTAATATGCCAGCTCCCCAGCACCACAAGCCTGGCAGTGTGCAAGTAGACCAGACGGGCCACACCACCCCACAGTGAATCCCGCCCCTAGGAGAGGGGAAGAGAAGGCACACACCAGTCTGACTGTGGCCCCAGCGGTGGGCTGGGGGCAGACATCAGGTCGGACTGCGGCCCCGCCCACCAACTCCAGTTATACACCACAGCACAGGGGAAGTGCCCTGCAGGTCCTCACCGCTCCAGGGACTATCCAAAATGACCAAACGGAAGAATTCCCCTCAGAAGAATCTCCAGGAAATAACAACAGCTAATGAACTGATCAAAAAGGATTTAAATAATATAACAGAAAGTGAATTTAGAATAATAGTCATAAAATTAATCGCTGGGCTTGAAAACAGTATACAGGACAGCAGAGAATCTCTTGCTACAGAGATCAAGGGACTAAGGAACAGTCACGAGGAGCTGAAAAACGCTTTAAACGAAATGCAAAACAAAATGGAAACCACCACGGCTCGGATTGAAGAGGCAGAGGAGAGAATAGGTGAACTAGAAGATAAAGTTATGGAGAAAGAGGAAGCTGAAAGAAAGAGAGATAAAAAAATCCAGGAGTATGAGGGGAAAATTAGAGAATTAAGTGATACACTAAAAAGAAATAATATACGCATAATTGGTATCCCAGAGGAGGAAGAGAGAGGGAAAGGTGCTGAAGGGGTACTTGAAGAAATTATAGCTGAGAACTTCCCTGAACTGGGGAAGGAAAAAGGCATTGAAATCCAAGAGGCACAGAGAACTCCCTTCAGACGTAACTTGAATCGATCTTCTGCACGACATATCATAGTGAAACTGGCAAAATACAAGGATAAAGAGAAAATTCTGAAAGCAGCAAGGGATAAACGTGCCCTCACATATAAAGGGAGACCTATAAGACTCGTGACTGATCTCTCCTTTGAAACTTGGCAGGCCAGAAAGGCTTGGCACGATATCTTCAGTGTGCTAAACAGAAAAAATATGCAGCCGAGAATCCTTTATCCAGCAAGTCTGTCATTTAGAATAGAAGGAGCGATAAAGGTCTTCCCAAACAAACAAAAACTGAAGGAATTTGTCACCACGAAACCAGCCCTACAAGAGATCCTAAGGGGGATCCTGTGAAACAAAGTACCAGAGACATCACTACAAGCATAAAACATACAGACATCACAATGACTCTAAACCCGTATCTTTCTATAATAACACTGAATGTAAATGGATTAAATGCGCCAACCAAAAGACATAGGGTATCAGAATGGATAAAAAAACAAGACCCATCTATTTGCTGTCTACAAGAGACTCATTTGAGATCTGAGGACACCTTTAGATTGAGAGTGAGGGGATGGAGAACTATTTATCATGCTACTGGAAGCCAAAAGAAAGCTGGAGTAGCCATACTTATATCAGACAAACTAGACTTTAAATTAAAGGCTGTAACAAGAGATGAAGAAGGGCATTATATAATAATTACAGGGTCTATCCATCAGGAAGAGCTA
The DNA here is from genome assembly GCF_028018385.1 of Neofelis nebulosa. Lineage (NCBI taxonomy): Eukaryota > Metazoa > Chordata > Mammalia > Carnivora > Felidae > Neofelis > Neofelis nebulosa. The sequence goes on from NC_080787.1 coordinate 70,562,820, forward strand.
ACAATTATAAATGTCTATGCGCCAAATACCGGAGCCCCCAGATATATAAAACAGTTACTCATAAACATAAGCAACCTTCTTGATAAGAATGTGGTCATTGCAGGGGACTTTAACACCCCACTTACAGAAATGGATAGATCATCTAGACACACAGTCAATAAAGAAACAAGGGCCCTGAATGATACATTGGATCAGATGGACTTGACAGATATATTTAGAACTCTGCATCCCAAAGCAACAGAATATACTTTCTTCTCGAGTGCACATGGAACATTCTCCAAGATAGATCATATACTGGGTCACAAAACAGCCCTTCATAAGTTTACAAGAATTGAAATTATACCATGCATACTTTCAGACCACAATGCTATGAAGCTTGAAATCAACCACAGGAAAAAGTCTGGAAAACCTCCAAAAGCATGGAGGTTAAAGAACACCCTACTAACGAATGAGTGGGTCAACCAGGCAATTAGAGAAGAAATTAAAAAATATATGGAAACAAACGAAAATGAAAATACAACAATCCAAACGCTTTGGGACGCAGCGAAGGCAGTCCTGAGAGGAAAATACATTGCAATCCAGGCCTATCTCAAGAAACAAGAAAAATCCCAAATACAAAATCTAACAGCACACCTAAAGGAAATAGAAGCAGAACAGCAAAGGCAGCCTAAACCCAGCAGAAGAAGAGAAATCATAAAGATCAGAGCAGAAATAAACAATATAGAATCTAAAAAAACTGTAGAGCAGATCAACGAAACCAAGAGTTGGTTTTTTGAAAAGATAAACAAAATTGACAAACCTCTAGCAAGGCTTCTCAAAAAGAAAAGGGAGATGACCCAAATAGATAAAATCATGAATGAAAATGGAATTATTACACCCAATCCCTCAGAGATACAAACAATTATCAGGGAATACTATGAAAAATTATATGCCAACAAATTGGACAACCTTGAAGAAATGGACAAATTCCTAAACACCCACACTCTTCCAAAACTCAATCAGGAGGAAATAGAAAGCTTGAACAGACCCATAACCAGCGAAGAAATTGAATCGGTTATCAAAAATCTCCCAACAAATAAGAGTCCAGGACCAGATGGCTTCCCAGGGGAGTTCTACCAGACGTTTAAAGCAGAGATAATACCTATCCTTCTCAAGCTATTCCAAGAAATAGAAAGGGAAGGAAAACTTCCAGACTCATTCTATGAAGCCAGTATTACTTTGATTCCTAAACCAGACAGAGACCCAGTAAAAAAAGAGAACTACAGGCCAATATCTCTGATGAATATGGATGCAAAAATTCTCAATAAGATACTAGCAAATCGAATTCAACAGCATATAAAAAGAATTATTCACCATGATCAAGTGGGATTCATTCCTGGGATGCAGGGCTGGTTCAACATCCGCAAATCGATCAACGTGATACATCACATTAACAAAAAAAAAGAGAAGAACCATATGATCCTGTCAATCGATGCAGAAAAGGCCTTTGACAAAATCCAGCACCCTTTCTTGATAAAAACCCTTGAGAAAGTCGGGATAGAAGGAACATACTTAAAGATCATAAAAGCCATTTATGAAAAGCCCACAGCTAACATCATCCTCAATGGGGAAAAACTGAGAGCTTTTTCCCTGAGATCAGGAACACGACAGGGATGCCCACTCTCACCGCTGTTGTTTAATATAGTGCTGGAAGTTCTAGCATCAGCAATCAGACAACAAAAGGAAATCAAAGGCATCCAAATTGGCAAAGATGAAGTCAAGCTTTCGCTTTTTGCAGATGACATGATATTATACATGGAAAATCCGATAGACTCCACCAAAAGTCTGCTAGAACTGATACATGAATTCAGCAAAGTTGCAGGATACAAAATCAATGTACAGAAATCAGTTGCATTCTTATACACTAACAATGAAGCCACAGAAAGACAAATAAAGAAACTGATCCCATTCACAATTGCACCAAGAAGCATAAAATACCTAGGAATAAATCTAACCAAAGATGTAAAAGATCTGTATGCTGAAAACTATAGAAAGCTTATGCAGGTAATTGAAGAAGATATAAAGAAATGGAGGGGCGCCTGGGTGGCACAGTCGGTTAAGCGTCCGGCTTCAGCCAGGTCACGATCTCACGGTCCGTGAGTTCGAGCCCCGCGTCGGGCTCTGGGCTGATGGCTCGGAGCCTGGAGCCTGTTTCCGATTCTGTGTCTCCCTCTCTCTCTGCCCCTCCCCCGTTCATGCTTTGTCTCTCTCTGTCCCAAAAATAAATAAAAAACGTTGAAAAAAAAAATTTAAAAAAAAAGAAATGGAAAGACATTCCCTGCTCATGGATTGGAAGAATAAATATTGTCAAAATGTCAATACTACCCAAAGCTATCTACACATTCAATGCAATCCCAATCAAAATTGCACCAGCATTCTTCTTGAAACTAGAACAAGCAATCCTAAAATTCATATGGAACCACAAAAGGCCCCGAATAGCCAAAGTAATTTTGAAGAAGAAGACCAAAGCAGGAGGCATCACAATCCCAGACTTTAGCCTCTACTACAAAGCTGTCATCATCAAGACAGCATGGTATTGGCATAAAAACAGACACATAGACCAATGGAATAGAATAGAAACCCCAGAACTAGACCCACAAACGTATGGCCAACTCATTTTTGACAAAGCAGGAAAGAACATCCAATGGAAAAAAGACAGTCTCTTTAACAAATGGTGCTGGGAGAACTGGACAGCAACATGCAGAAGGTTGAAACTAGACCACTTTCTCACACCATTCACAAAAATAAACTCAAAATGGATAAAGGACCTGAATGTGAGACAGGAAACCATCAAAACCTTAGAGGAGAAAGCAGGAAAAGACCTCTCTGACCTCAGCCGTAGCAATCTCTTACTCGGCACATCCCCAAAGGCAAGGGAATTAAAAGCAAAAGTGAATTACTGGGACCTTATGAAGATAAAAAGCTTGTGCACAGCAAAGGAAACAACCAACAAAACTAAAAGGCAACCAACGGAATGGGAAAAGATATTTGCAAATGACACATCGGACAAAGGGCTAGTATCCAAAATCTATAAAGAGCTCATCAAACTCCACACCCGAAAAACAAATAACCCAGTGAAGAAATGGGCAGAAAACATGAATAGACACTTCTCTAAAGAAGACATCCGGATGGCCAACAGGCACATGAAAAGATGCTCAACGTCACTCCTCATCAGGGAAATACAAATCAAAACCACACTCAGATACCACCTCATGCCAGTCAGAGTGGCCAAAATGAAGAAATCAGGAGACTATAGATGCTGGAGAGGATGTGGAGAGACGGGAACCCTCTTGCACTGTTGGTGGGAATGCAAATTGGTGCAGCCGCTCTGGAAAGCAGTGTGGAGGTTCCTCAGAAAATTAAAAATAGACCTACCCTATGACCCAGCAATAGCACTGCTAGGAATTTATCCAAGGGATACAGGAGTACTGATGCATAGGGGCACTTGTACCCCAATGTTTATAGCAGCACTCTCAACAATAGCCAAATTATGGAAAGAGCCTAAATGTCCATCAACGGATGAATGGATAAAGAAATTGTGGTTTATATACACAATGGAATACTACGTGGCAATGAGAAAAAATGAAATATGGCGTTTTGTAGCAGCGTGGATGGAACTGGAGAGTGTGATGCTAAGTGAAATAAGCCATACAGAGAAAGACAGATACCATATGGTTTCACTCTTATGTGGATCCTGAGAAACGTAACAGAAACCCATGGGGGAGGGGAAGGGAAAAAAAAAAAAAGAGGTTAGAGTGGGAGAGAGCCAAAGCATAAGAGACTGTTAAAAACTGAGAACAAACTGAGGGTTGATGGGGGGTGGGAGGGAGGGCAGGGTGGGTGATGGGTATTGAGGAGGGCACCTTTTGGGATGAGCACTGGGTGTTGTATGGAAACCAATTTGACAGTAAATTTCATATATTAAAAAATAAAAAATAAATAAATTTAAAAAAAAAAATAATAATTTGCATTTTCTTAATGGCTAATGATGTTAAACATCTTTTCATGTGATTGTTTGCCATCTGTATTTCATTTTCAGGGAAATGTCAGTTTAGGTATTTTGCCCATTTCTAATTATTTATATATATATATATATATATATATATATATATATATATATATTATATATTATATATTTAAGTCTTGATAATTTATTATATATTCTAGATATTAGTCCTTTGTTGAATATGTGTTTTGCAAATACTTTCTTCTCGTCCATAGCTTGCATTTTCATCCTCTAGCCAGGGATGCAGAGCAAAAGTATTTAATTTTGATGAAGTCCAATTTATCACATTATTCTTTTATGGACAGTGCTTTTGGTGTCAAGTCTAAGAACTTTTTATCTAATCCTAGATCTCAAATGATTTTTTAATTCAGGTTCATTCTTTTACATTTTATATTTAAGTCAGTGATCCATTTTGAGACATGGGCCAAGAGTGTCCAGTTGCTTCGGCACTATTTGTTGAAAAGGCTATCCCTCATCCACTGAGGGAGGCATATTTGTGTATGTCTGTTTCTGAGTTCTCTATTCTAAGCCATTGATCTATTTATCTGTCTCTCTGTCAGTACCATATAGTTTTGATTATAGTAGCTATCTAATGAATATTAAAACTGGGTAGATTGATTCCTCCCATTTTATTCTACTTTTTCTAAGTTGTTGTAGCTCTTCTGGGGTTTTTGCCTTCCTATGTAAACTTTAGAATTATCTTGTCCTCATATACAAAAACTCTTGCTGTTATTTTGATAAAGATGTGTTAAAACCTTATATCAATTTGAAGATAACTGACATCTTTACTGTATTGTGTCTTTCAATACATAAACACACCATATCTCTTTACTTATTTAGATCTTTAATTTTACCAGCATTTTGTAGTTTTTAGCATAGAAGTCCTTTATGTGCCTTATTAGATTCGTACTTCTAAATATTTCATTTTTTGAACAATTTAACATGGTATTATATATTTAATTTTACTGTCCATTGATAGTATATAGAAATATAATTGATTTTTTAATTTTTAATCTTGTATTCTGCAAACTTTTGAATTCATTTATTAGTTCCACAGGTTTTTTAAAATTTTCTTTGGTAGACTTTGGGGGATTTTCTACAAACACAATCATGTTATTTGCAAATAAGCAGTGCTTTGTTTCTTCTTTACTGGTCTCTGTGCCTTTAATATTCTTTTATTGTCTTACCACACCGGCTAAAACTTCCAGCCCTGGGCTGAATACGAGTTTTGGGAGCAAGTCATCCTTGGGCTGCTCTCCATCTTAGGGGAAAGTATTCAATATTTTACTCTTTGTTATTAATTTAAATCCAAGTTAGTTAACATATAGTGTAATGATTTCAGGAATAAAATTTAGTGACTCATCACTTACATATAACATCCAGTTCTTATCCCAACAAGTGTCCTACTTAATGCCCGTCACCCATTTAGTCCATCCCCCCAACCCAGCACCCCTCCAGCAACCCTCAGTTTGTTCTCTGTATTTAAGAGTCTCTTATGGCTTGCCTCAGTCTCTGTTTTTATATTATTTTTCCTTCCCTTCCCCTGTGTTCATCTGTTTTGTTTTTTAAATTCCACATCTGAGTGAAATAATGTGATATTTGTCTTTCTCTGACTGGCTTATTTCACTTAGCATAATACACTCTAGTTCCATCTATGTTGTTGCCAATAGCAAGATTCCATTTTTTGATCACTGAGTACTTGTCAATTGTATATATATACCACATATTCACTATCCATTCATCAGTTGATGGACATTTGGGCTCTTTCCATACTTTGGCTATTGTCCATAGTGCTGCTGTAACATCAGGGTGCATGTGCGCCTTCGAAACAGCACTCCTGTATCCTTTGGATAAATACCTAGTAGTGTAATTGCTGGGTTGTAGGGTACTTCTATTTTTAATTCTTTGCAGAACCTTCATACTGTTTTCCAGAGTGGCTGCACCAGTTTGCATTCCCACCAGCAGTGCAAAAGTGTTCCCCTTTCTCTGCATCCTGCCAACATCTGTTGTTGCCTTAGTTGTTAATTTTAGCCATTCTGACAGGTGTGAAGTGGTATCTCATTGTGGTTTTGATTTGTATTTCCCTGATGATCAGTGATGTTGAACATTTTTGATGTGTCTGTTAGCCATCTAGATGTGTTCTTTGGAAGTGTCTATTCATGTCTTCTGCCCATTTCTTCACTGGATTATTTGTTTTTTGGCTGTTGAGTTTGATAAGTTCTTTAGAGATTTTGGATACTAACCCTTTGTCTCATATGTCATTTGCAAATATCTTCTCCCATTCTGCCAGTTGTCCCATTCTTTTAGTTTTGCTGATGGTTTCCTTCGCTCTGCAGAAACTCTTTATCTTGATGAGGCCCCAATAGTTCATTTGTGCTTTTATTTCCCTTGCCTCCAGAGAAATGTCAAGTAGGAAGTTGCTGCGGCCGAGGTCAAGAAAGATTGTTGCCTGTTTTCACTTCTAGGATTTTGATAGCCTCCTGTCTTAAGTTTAGATCTTTCATCCATTTTGAGTTTATTTTTGGGTATGGTGTGAGAAAGTGGTCCAGGTTCATTCTTATGCGTGTCGCTGCCCAGTTTTCCCAACACCATTTGCTAAAAAGAGCCTTTTTTTCCATTGGATATTCTTTCCTGCTTTGTCAAAGATTAGTTGGCCATATGTTTGTGGGTCCATTTTTGGGTTCTCTATTCTGTTCCATTGATCTGAGTGTCTGTTTTTGTGCTGGTACCTTACTGTCTTGATGAGTACAGCTTTGTAATACAACTTGAAATCTGGAATTATGATGCCTCTAGCTTTGGTTTTCTTTTTCAGGATGGCTTTGGCTATTCAGGGTCCATTCTGGTTCCATACAAATTTTAGGATTGTTTGTTCTGTCTCTGTGAAGAATGCTCGTGTTATTTTGATAGGGATTGCATTGAATATGTCGATTGCTTTGGGTAGTATTAACATTTTAACAATATTTGTTCTTCCTATCCAGGAGCATGGAATATTTTTCCATTTTTTTGTGTCTTCTTCCATTTCTTTCCTAAGCTTTCTATAGTTTTCAGCATATAGATTTTTCACTTCTTTGGTTAGGCTTATTTCTAGGTATTTTATGGTGTTTGGTGCCATCGTAAATGAAATCAATTCCTTGATTTCTCTTTCTGCTGCTTTATTATTCGTGTATAGAAATGCAACCAACTTCTGTACATTGATTTTAATCCTATGACTTTGCTGAATTCATATATGAGTTCTAGCAGGTTTTTGGTGGAGTCTTTTGCGTTTTCCACATAGAGTATCATGTCATCCGCTAAGAGTAAAAGTTTAACTTCCTCCTCACCAATTTGGATGCTTTTTATTTCTTTGTGTTGCCTGATTCTGGAGGCTAGGACTTCCAACACTATGTTGAATAACAGTGTTGAGAGTTGTCATGTTCCTGACCTTAGGGGGAAAGCTCTGTTTTTGCCCACTGAGGATGATATTAGCGGTGGGTCTTTCATATATGGCTTTTATGATTTTGAGGTATGATCCTTCTATCCCTACTTTCTTGAGGATTTTTATCAAGAAAGGATGCTGTATTTTGTCAAAGACTTTCTCTGCATACGTTGAGAAGATCATGTGGTTCTTATTCTTTATTTTATTAATGTGATGTATCACATTGATTGATTTGTGGATATTCCTGCATCCCAGGAATAAATCCCACTTGATTGTGGTGAATAATTCTTTTAATGTATTGTTGGATCCAGTTTGCTAGTATCTTGAGAATTTTTGAATCCAGGTTCATCAGGGAAATTGGTGTATAGTTCTTTCTGGTGGGATCTTTGTCTGATTTTGGAATCAAGGTAATGCAGGCCTCATAGAATCAGTTTGAAAGTTTTCCTTACATTTCTATTTTTGTAAGAGCTTCGAAATAATAGATATTAACTCTTTTTTAAATGTTTGGGAGAATTCCTCTGGAAAGCCATCTGGAGCTGGACTCTTGTTTGTGGAAGATTTTTGATTACTGATTAAATTTCTTTACTAGTTATGGGTCTGTTAAAATTTTCTATTTCTTCCTGTTTCATTTTTGGTAGTTTATATATTTCTAGGAATATGTCCATTTCTTCCAGATTGCCCAATTTATTAGCATAATAATATGCATTATTGCACATAATATGCTCTTATTATTGTTTGTATTTCTGCTGTGTTGGTTGTGATCTCTCCTCTTTCATTCTTGATTTTGTTTATTTGGGTCCTATCCTTTTTCTTTTTGATCAGTATGGCTAGGGGTTTATCAATTTTGTTAATTGTTTCAAAGAACCAGCTCCTGGTTTCACTGATCTGTTCTGTTGTTGTTGTTTTTATATCATTGATTTCTGCTCTAATCTTTATTATTTCCCTTCTTCTGCTGGTTTAGGGTTTTATTTGGTGCACTTTTTTCCAGATCTTTTAGGTGTAAGGTTAGATTGTGTATTTGAGACCTTTTCTCCTTCTTTAGGAAGGCCTGGATTCCTATATACTTCCCTCTTATGACTGCCTTTGCTGTGTTCCTGAGGTTTTGGGCCATCGTTTTTTTTTTTTTCCAGTAGTTTCCATGTACTTTTAAATTTCCTCTTTAATTTCTTGGTTAACCCATTCATTCTTTAATAGGATGTTCTTTAATCTCCAAGTATTCATGGTCTTTCCAAATTTTTTCTTGTGGTTTATTTCGAGTTTCATAGTGTTGTGGTCTGAAAATATGCATGGTATGATCTCAATCTTTTTGTACTTGTTGAGGGCTGATTTGTGTCCCATTATGTGATCTATTCTGAAGAATATTCCATGTGCACTGGAGAAGAATGTGTATTCCGTTGCTTTAGGGTGAAATGTTCTGAATATATCTGTTAAGTCCATCTGGTTCAGTGTGTTATTCAAAGCCATTATTTCCTTGTTGATTTTCTGCCTAGATGATCTGTCCATTGCTATAAATGGGTGTTGAAGTCTCCTACTATTATGGTATTATTGTGAATGAGTTTCATTATGTTTGTGATTAACTGATTTATATATTTGGGTGTTTCATGTTTGGAGCATAGGTATTTACAATTGTTATGTATTCTTGGTGGATAGACCCCTTAATTATGATACAATGCCCTACTTCACCTCTTGTTACAGTCTTTATTTTAAAATCTAGTTTGTCTGATAGAAGTATAGCTCCTCCAGCTTTCTTTTGACGACCATTAGCATGATAATGGCTCTCCATCCCCTTACTTTCAATCTGCAGGTGGCTTTTTGATCTAAAATGGATCTCTTGTAAGCAGCATATAGATGGGTCTTGTGTTCTTATCCATTCTGATACCCCGTGTTTTGACTGGAGCATTTAGTCCATTGACATTTGGAATGAGTACTGAAAGATACGAATTTAGTGCCATTGTGTTGCCTGTAGAGTTGGTGTTTCTGGTGATGTTCTCTGGTCCTTTCTAGTCTTTGTTGCTTTGGTCTTTTTTGTTTTATTTCATCTTTTCTCCACTCAGAGTCCCCCTTAAAATTTCTTACAGGACTGGCTTAGTGGCCCCAAACTCCTTTAATTTTTCTTTGTCTGGAAAACTATCTCTCTTATTTTGAAAGACCACCTTGCTGGATAAAGAATTCTTGCTACATATTTTTCCAATTTAGCATATTGCATATGCCCTGCCACTTCTTTCTGGCCTGCCAACTTTCTGTGAGTAGGTCTGCTGTGCACCTGATCTGTCTTCCCTTATAGGTTAAGGAATTTTTTTCCTTGCTACTTTCATAATTCTTTCCTTGTCTGTGTATTTTGTGTATTTGACTATGAAAACCCATGGTGATAGCTGGTTTTTGTTGAGTCTAATGAGAGTCTCTTGCTTCTTGGATTTTGATGTCTGTGTCTTTCTCCAGATTCAGAAAGTTTTCTGCTACAATTTGCTCACATAAACCTTCTGCCCCTTCTTCATTCTCTTCATCTTCTGGGACTCCTATGATTTGGATGTTAGTCATTTTTAATAAGTCACTGAGTTCTCTAAGTCTTGTATTGTGCTCTTTTGCCTTTGTTTCCCTCTTTTGTTCTGTTTCATTATTCTCCATAATTTTGTTTTCTATATCACTGATTTGCTGCTCTGCTTTGTCCATCCTTGCCATCTTGGCATCCACTCGAGATTGCATCTTGGTTATAGCATTTTTAATTTCGTCCTGACTAGATTTTACTTCTTTTATCTCTGAAGAAAGGGATTCTATGCTTTTTTTCAACCCCAGCTTGTATTCATATTAACATGGTTCTAAAATCTAGTTCAGACATCTTGCTTATATCTGTGCTGAATAAGCCCCTGGCTCTCATTCCTTCCTGTTCTTTCTTTTGGGGTCAATTCATTCATTTTGTCATTTTGAAAGAAGAAAAATTAATAAAAGAAAAAAATAAAGATAAAAAAACAAAAAACAAAACAAAAAATCAAATAAGGAAGCTAGATTATACATGTGTTTTGGGCTGCTTATTGAAAGAAGCTTGATAGAACAGAGAAAAAAGGGAAAGAAAAAAAGAAAAGAAAAAAAGGTAAAAAATTTTAAAAGTAAAAAAATTATATAATAAAATAGAACAAAATGAAATAAAATGAAATAGAAAATGAAATAAAAAAATTACAAAAAATAAAAAATTAAGAAAAAAATTAAAAGAAAGAAAGTAAAAATAATTTTTCTCTTTCTGTATTCAAGAAAAGAAAAGGGGAAAAATCCATTAAAAACAACTTAAACAAAAACAGAAGCAGAAAAAAAAAACAAAAAAAACCCCAAAAAACAAACTAATAAATGAACCAGCAAACAGAATGCAACCCCCAATGAAGTTATATCCAGTTTCCCTCAAACCTCAAACTATGAAGCACTCTATAGTCTGTACACTAAGTGGGTGGAGGGACTTGTGCTGGTTTTCCAGGGGGTGTGCTTGGAGGTGCAATTAGGAGGGGGCTTCATGTAAAGGCTTTGTTCTCCACTAGATGGTGCTGCTTAGCTTACTGGGATGGATCAGTGTGGTGTGCATGTGTGTAGGCATGCACGTGCAAGTGCTGAAAAGGTGGAAATGGCTTCACACAGCTCCCTAGTCTCTGGCACGGGAACTTTGCATTCTCACCGACCCTCGATAAAGCACCCCTCTGTCTCAGGCCTCCATCCACTCTCCGCCTCTACCCTATCTGTGTCCAAGCCCTCTGCCTGCCAGGCAGCACCTCTCATCTAGAGTTTTATGTCAGATGGGGTTGTGTTTCAAATCTCCACACTTCAGAGACCCTGCAGCTTGAACTCATGCCAACTCTCTGGGGAAGGATCTTGCTGACCATTGGCAGGGTGCCACCTTGCCCCAGAAAACATTCATGGGATCATGCAGCGCAGAGGTTCAGAGGTGGCCAATCACAACACACAGCTGGCCCCAGGTTTCACTGTACTCTGGTGTCTTTGTCCCAATACCAGCAAGTGTGGCTGCTTTGTGGGCAAGCAAGTGTGGTCTGCTGAGACCTTTGTCTGTCAGGTGGCTGGTGAATGTCCTCTGCCAAGTGGTCTCTAAGCAGGGGAACCTATTCTCCCTCTGTGGCACACAGACCCTCTCAGACCCTGCTGCCTGCTCCTGGGAATTCACCCTTCTTTCTCACCAGAGAGCTTCCAGGCACTGAGCTTTGGAACTTCAGATTCTGTGCTCTACTGTTTATAGAATCCTGGTGGTATTGGCACCCTCTCCTTTCTTCCCATCACTGCTTTTGGGGAACAGATTTCTTGTTCAGCAGCTGTGAGTGTTTTCACTCTTTCTCTTTCTCTCCAGCTACTTTTGGGGTTTTTTTCCTGCACTCTCCTGATGCTCCACACTCTCCCCCTTTCCCTGTCTTATCCCCACAAAAACAGCTTCCTACCCTCTGTGGCTTTTCTCTCCCCCAGTTCACCTGTCCACACCGCATACCTGCTGAGTTCTGTGGCTCAAGTTATGCAGATAGTTGTGTTCATCCTTAGATCAATTTCCTGGTTGTGCAAAATGGTTTGATGCTGATCTAGCTGCTTTTCAGGGATGAGACAAGCTGAGGGTCTCCATGATTATCTGCCATCTTCTCTCCTCCCCCTTCAATCTTTTACTCTTAAGTACCTTTTATAGATCTTTATCAAGCTGAGGAACTTGAAAGTTTTTATGTGAATGAATGCTGAATTTTCATAAATATTTTTCTGCATCAACTGATATAATCATGTGATTTTTCCTTGTTAGCCTGGTAGTATGGTAGATTACACAGATTGATTTTTGGATATTGAACTCCAAGATCAAGAGTGACATGTTCTTCTGACTGATCCAACCAGGCGCCTTCTAGTAAACTTTTTGTTTTGAAATTAATATGGCCACTTTTGCTTTCATTTGAATAATATTTGTATGATGTGCTGTCTTCCATTCTTTTACTTTCAACTTACCAATATCATTATATTTGAAGAGAGTTTCTTATAAACAGCATATAGTTGAGCCATGTTCTTATATCCACTCTTCCCAGTCTCTGTCTTTTTATTGATATTTTGAGACCATTTATATTTAGTATAATTATTTATATGTTAGGCTTCAGCCTGCCATTTCAGTTCTGGTTTTCTGTTTGTTCTCTGTTTTTCACTTCTTTGTTTTTGTTTTCCTACAATGCTGTGGGTTTCTTGATTATATTTTATAATTGCATTTTCGTTATCTATAGTGTGTTTCAGTGTATCATTGATTTTTTTCCTGTCTTAGAGTTACTTACTGTGTTGAAACTTAAATATGTATCTATGTATATATACATATTTATATTCATAAACATATACAATGTTTTTTGTCAGTTATATCTCATAAAGCTGGGAAAAATAATGGCTTGTAAAAAAAATAAACCACAAATTTTTAAGTCACTACTTCTCAAACTTCAGGGTTTTCAGGGCCTGAAAGTCTGCATTTATAACAAGTGTTCAGATGATTCCAGTGCTGTTGTTTATGGACCATATTTTGTGCATTTAGGAATTAAGCCATTTTGATCAGGAGTATTCATAGCCAAAACATCCTGAGTGCTTCCCTAAAACTTGATGATGAGAACCACTAAGTTTACTATAGAAAAAAATTTCTGTCAAGGAAGAGCAGAGTAAATTTTAAGGAATTTGATGATAGAATGTAGAGTTTAATGAATTTAACTTAGGGTACATACAACAGGGTGCTGATAAATGTTTAACATCTGACTCTGGGGATAAGGGAAGACCTGGCTTTATTTTTGAGAGAGAGAGAGAAGGCATACATGCACATGAGCAGGGGTGGGGCAGAGAGAGAGGGACAGAAGATCCAAAGCAGACTCTGTGCTGACAGCAGACAGCCCAATGTGGGGCTCAAACTCACGAACTGCAAGATCATGACTTGAGTTGAAGTCGGATGCTTAACTGACTGAGCCACTCAGTTGCTCCAGGGAAGGCTTGGATGTGAAAAAAATGGTTTTCTAGGGAGAAAAATTCCATATTAACTTCCTTCATATAAATACTCTTGCTGTGGCTGATTTCAAGGTGCTAATGTGATAACATTGATGGTGAAGCTGGGAAGAGATTTGCACAATAAGTTCTTGTGGTCTGGTAACAGTCAGCTCCACTGCACCACTGGCTCCATAAACCATTTTATATTAAATTAACTAACTATACACTGAAGAAAACTCTGGTTTTAAAAAATAATATTCCTTTTTTTCCTGATTATAAAATAACATATATTTACATGGGTAGTAAACTTGAGTATAAAGAAGAAAGAAAAACAATTCATAAACCTTTTGGATAACTTAAACTTAACGTTTTGGTAAGTACTAGTCTGACTCAGAGTTCTTAGTTGTAAGCAATAGAAGCTAATTCTGGTTTAATTAAGCAGGAATGGAATTCAGTAAGTTCATGTTGGGGAGCTTAGAAATTTTTGTAGGTCTAGGAGAGTCAGATTTAGTAAGCAGCCAGAGAAAATAGCTCAAACCCAGAACTAGTTCTTTTGGAGGAACTCTTCCTGCTGCTGCCAGATAGAATACGGTCTCTTATATCTTGGGGCAGTAGCTCTTGAGCCAAAGTCTGTTACAGTTGCACTGGAAAATTTACATGTCTATGCCTTAATATGGGAAGAATGTGGAAAAAATAGTATTGGCTCCTAAATTTTGGAGGTCACTCTTGCCTCCACCAAGACTTAAAAGGTAAAACATTTCCCAAATACTAGAAGGATATTAAGTAGTCAAAAAGAATAACACATTTTCACTGTTATATTAAAATTGGGATCACAAAAAATATAGTTTATATTTTGATTTTGAAATCAGCATTGCATCATGAGACTTTTCTTGTCTTTTAGTGTCCTTTGAGAGCATAGTTTTAATGATTGCATAATACTCCACCATATACTACTTCCCAATTACACAAATCCCAGTTGTTGTTGTTTTTTTTTTCTGAAAATACCAATCTCTTTAAATGTCTTTAAACTTTTGCAACTTTTAATTTTAGTGACTCATCAAATATTTGATTTTATACAATTTATCAAATCTGGGAATCAACTTTTTTGCTTTCTTAGTCTTAGTCTAATATTTTATAATTTAAAAAATTCCAATCATGTTATGTTTTTGTCATATGGATTGAAGGAGTGTCTGTTTCTAAGAAGGAAATGTTTTTGGGCATTTAGCTCACAAATGATGCTATAATGTCACTTTATAGGTATGCATTAGCTGGCTCATGAAAAACTTCTGCTAAAATCCAGATTTCTTCACCAGTTATTGAATAGTCTCTCCTGAATAAGTCTCAATTCATTTGGGCTTCTTGTTTTTGAATACTTGGAACACAATATTTTATTTTTCTTTGTAATATTTCTCAGAAATATGTTCTCAGAAATACTTGAATTTTAATTTTACATCTATGTTTTGTATGAGCAGTAATGGCAGTAACCTAGAGAACTATAATGTCAGTATAAAATATGACTACTGACTGTTAACCAAACTTGTCATGGTTAAGGGTTCCCAGATTTCCAGTGTGCCCTGGAACTCTTTCCTTCCCTTCTCCCTCCTCTTCCTCCTCCTCCTCTTCCTCCTCCACCTCCTTTTGCTAGCTTATATAGTTTCTCATGCAGAAAGGTAATGTTTTATCTCTTTAAAAATCCTGTCATATACCTGTGCTGACTTAATATTAAATTCCTTCAACTGCTTATACAAAATGACCCTTGAATGGTTTGAATTCATGTTGAATGATGGAAGAAGTTGAATTTCTGCATGTAACTGAATGTCTAGTTTATTCTTTCATATTGGCCTTCAATCTAATTTTGATCAAAGCTTTATTATTTTTATTATTATTATTATTATTAATTTATTTATTTTTGAGAGAGAGAGTGTGAGTGAGGGAGGGGCAGAGAGAGAGAGGGAGACACAAAATCCAAAGCGGGCTACAGGCTCTGAGCTGTCAGCACAGAGCCTGATGCAGGGCTTGAACCCATGTACCACGAGGTCATGTCCTGAGCTGAAGTCGGACGCTTCCCTGACTGAACCACTCAGGCACCCAAAAGCTTTATTATTTTTAATGTATATTTTAAAAATTACTTTATTAATGAAACTTTTAACAGTTTTTACAATTAAAAATAGTTTTATCATCTATCCAATAAATATATCCTTCTCTTATTTTTTGATCTGTACATAACATTTTTATAATGTATTTTATATAACATGATGACATCACTATTGGTAAAGCAGTAAATTATTTTGAAAACCATACAGAAACTAAAACATTTTGTTCAAAGATAGCAGAATTCTGGAAAATTAGAATATTTTTTTCTTAGTTTATGGGAAAGGAAGTCACTCATTTAATTGGCAGTCATTTCCACTAATTTGGACGTGAACTATTTAAAGTGCTAAAGCATTTTTAAAATGCTTTTAATGCTTTTAAACTTTTGTAAGTGCTTAAATGCTTTTAAACTTTTTTTTTTAAGTTTTCTTTTAGGTTTATTTATTTTGAGAGAAAGAGAGAGAGAGCATGTGTGAGCAGGGCGGGGGGCAGAGAGAGGGGAGAGACAATCCCAAGCAGGCTCTGTGCTTGATCCCACCAACTGTGAGATCATGACCTGATCCAAAGTCAAGAATTGGATACTTAACTGACTGAGCCACCCAGGCAAACCCAAAGGCATTTTATCTTAATTCAAGCTAATTTTAAAGGATACTGTAGCTGCTAAGTTTAGCATTAGAAAAATATACATAAAAATGTAGGACCAAATATTTAAGTAAGAAAATTGTTATATTTTCAGAGAGGAGGAAATTTCAGAGAAGGTGAATGTTTTATTAATTTTTAAAATTCACCTCCCAAATTTTGGTATTGTTATTTTTAAAAATAGAATATTTTCAGAAAAATAATAAATAGTCTATTATTATTATTGTTATTATTAACATTCTAGATGAAAACATGAAGATGATATGGCAAAGAGTAAGACATTAAAAGTTTTCGCTTGCTTAATTCTGCAAGCCATTTTTTAGTGATACTATGGAAGTCCACAGAATTTGTCCTTCCATCTAGCTATTATGCTTGAATGGTTGATAACACTAATTTATTGTTTTGGTATGAAACTGAAATCTGGGCTTTGTAGGTTTAGCTTTTGTAAGCAAAAATGACTTTAAATGTATTCTATTTTATGTGTGAAAGTGGCACTGGCCCACCATCTGTGGGGCATGTGTTCTGAGGTTTTGCTGACAGTGGGAATGAATTTATAATGATTCAGCCACATCTTTTGCCAAGACCCCATTTATGGGGCTGTTTCCTGACTACAGAGTCTCAGAAAAGCTAACTGCCTTGCCTGGGTTTGCATCTTTTCCTTCAGCCTAGTATTATAACCAATCAGAATCTTTATAAATATAGTACTTGATCAGAATAGTAGAGCCTATGGGGAAAATCCTCAGCTATAGCCCTACAGTTATATCATGCCTGCACCAGACGTATTCTTTATGGAATAAATTCTGAGAATGGAAAGATACAACATAGGGCACCTCAGTGCTAAAATATTTCAAGTCTCTGGAGCTATTCTGGGCATTAATAATACCTGTCAGCCTATCAACAACACAGTTGCTTTTGGAAGAGTTTGACAACATTAACAAAAAAAGAGAATTATTCTTAAAAGCATCTGGAGATAACTGATAAGAAAACAGATGAAGAATATACATTATAAGCCCACACATAAATGGCATATACATGTACTAAATATTCAGCTGAAAATAACAGCTGGGTATGGAAGTTATTTAACTTTCCACAACTCTATGCCAGAAGTACTTCTCCATAATTGATTTTATTAGCCATTGGTAGTCAATGTATAAAACAAATAACAAAAATACATATTTTAGAAACTATTTCAGATAGGATTCAGATAGAATATTTAAAATGAACTGTGATTTATAATGAAATAAGTTTAAAAAATGAACTCATGGTCCTAACATATAAATCTGGTGCTCTCATATTAGCTTCTGTTCCATGGAGGTTATACAAGATGCCCTTCTCTCCAACTATTGGTGTTCTGTGAATTGGAGGATGTGATTTGCTGAAGGATAAGAAGTTCTGCAGAGACTTGCTCTGTTCATGTAGTTAAATCTCCAGGAAGATCATATAAATGCCAATGGAGGGAGACCCATTGAAATCAAAAGTATGGAGTCATTGAAAATATGTTCTTGTTTTTGAAAACATATTTATTATTTTTGAGTAAATAACTAAGTGGTTTGAGTAAATATCTAAGTGGTTTGAATAAATATGCAGAGTTTATATTTTTCCCTGAACAGGTGAACAATAAACCTCAAAAATAATTACCACAGATAGCATGCTTAAGAAGAAAATTCACGTTTGTGACTTTTATTAATTTTATCAGATTCTATTGAGTGATTTCAGCTTTTAATTGGCTTTCTTATGACCTGAAAACTTTGATTTATCTCCTATTTTATTTCCTTTTATTTAGAGAGTTAGTTTACTCACCAAAATTATCAATTCCATTATAGTTAGACTTTTTAGTTTGGTAATATGTAATTGATTTTTTAGCCTAGTAATAAGATATCCTTTCACAAGATGAATGAATTTATTGAAGTATTTTTTTTGTCAAGAGAAGTTATATTAAAATATTTATATTTATCTTAACATTTTCTCCTATATATGGACTATCATTTGATGCACTCTGTATAATCAATTAACAATCCTTCATATAAAAATTTATTATAAAACTAAGCAAAACCAAATAGTGGTATCAAAGAAAAATACTCTCCCACCACTAAGTCCCACTATTGAAATATAAACTTTTAACTTTTTATATATTTACTATATAGTTATCATTTCCATAATCAAAAGAAAAATTTATGCCTTTATTTCTAGATTGACATATTTTAATTAATAATTATAGATCTCTGCTAGAAAAGATGCAACATTTTGCTTATTTACACAGATAGTACTTCCTTCATTTTATCATTGTTTTATTTATAATTGGTTTCAATTCTTTAATTATTTAAAAATCTTGTGTTGATTACTTTTACACATTAAATAATATACATAAAACTCAACTTTGTTTTATTTTTTTATTTTTATTTCTTTAATTTACATCCAAATTAGTTAGCATATATGCAACAATGAGTTAGGAGTAGATTCCTTAATGCCCCTTACCCATGTAGTCCATCCCTCCTCCCACAACCCCTCCAGTAACCCTCTGTTTGTTCTTCGTATTTAAGAGTCTCTTATATTTTGTCCCCTTCCCTGTTTATATATTATTTTTGCTTCCCTTCACTTATGTTCATATGTTCTGTGTCTTAAAGCCCTCATTTGAGTGAAGTCATATGATATTTGTCTTTCTCTGACTGACTAATTTTGCTTAGAATAATACCCTCCTGTTCCATCCACTTGATGGAATCCATTACTTGATTGCCAAGTAATACTCCATTGTATATGTATACCACATCTTCTCTATCCATTCATCCATCGATGGACATTTGGCTTCTTTCCATACTTTGGCTATTGTTGATAGTGCTGCTATAAACATGGGGGTGCATGTGTCTCTTTGAAACAGCACACCTATATCCCTTGGATAAATATCTAGTAGTGCAATTGTTGGGTTGTAGGGTAGTTCTATTTTTAATTTTTTGAAGAACCTCCATACTGTTTTCCAGGGTGGCTGCACCAGCTTGCATTCCCACCAACAATGCAAAAGAGATCCTCTTTCTCCGATTCCTTGTCAACATCTGTTGTTGCCTGAGTTGTTAATGTTAGCCATTCTGACATTGCAAGGTGGTGTTTCATTGTGGTTTTGATTTGTATTTCCCTGATGATGAGAGATGTTGAGCATTTTTTCATGTGTCGGTTGGCCACCTGGTTGTGTTCTTTGGAGAAGTGTCTCTTCATGTCTTTTGCCCATTTCTTCATGGATGATTTGTTTTTTGGGTGTTAAGTTTGATCAGTTCTTTATAGATTTTGGATACTAACCCTTTATCAGGTATGTCATTTGCAAATATCTTCTCCCATTCTGTTGGTTGCCCTTTAGTTTTGCTGATTGTTTCCTTCACTGTGCAAAAGCTTTTTATTTTGATGAGATCCCAGTATTTGCTTTCGTTTCTCTTGCCTCTGGAGACATGTTGAGTGACAAGTTGCTTTGGCCAAGATCAAAGAGGTTTTGCCTGCTTTCTTCTCGAGGATTTTGATGGCTTCCTGTCTTACATTGAGGTCTTTCATCCATTTTGAGTTTATTTTTGTGTATGGTGTAAGAAAGTCGTCCAGTTCATTCTTCTGCATGTTGCTGTCCAGTTTTCCCAGCACCACTTGCTGAATAGACTGTCTTTATTCCATTGGATATTCTTTCCTACTTTGTCAAAGATTAGTTGGCCATACGTTTGTGGGTCTATTTCTGGGTTCTGTATTCTGTTTGATTGATCTGACTGTCTGTTTTTGTGCCAAAGAGTTTTTTTTTAATTTAACACAAGGTATCAACTAGACATATTGTAGCAAAACATTTGAAAACCAGAGAAAATTTTAATCACAAAGAAGACACATCTTAAAAGCAGTGAGTTTCAGATAGATGGCTGACTTCTTAGTTGAAATTATGGAAGTAAGAAGTCACTAGATTTCACAAACCTTTAAACTGATGAATGACTGAAGTTAGGTGGGGAGGGATGGAACTAATATCTAGCAATAATTACAGTTTATTTATGAGACCAACACACCTACCTGTACTGGGCAGAGGACCTAGACACCAGAGAAAAATATAACTGCCAACGTAGAATTCTGTATGCAGTAAAAATGTCATCAAAAGTGAAATCACAAATTTCTATACAAACAAGAATGGAGAGAATTTGTCACAGCTAAACTACACTAAAAGATACTGCAATCTCTGCCATCTGGCAGATGTTATGAAATGGTTGTCATTGAAAGCACATGAGAAAACTTATTTATAGTTGTATAAAAACTTCTGTTTATGTTTTGACATTTTTCTAAAAGCATTCTTCAAAATGAGTGTCAGCATCTTGGAAAAAAAACCTTGATACAACAGAGAAAAATGTTTATAATAAATGCTTCTTCTTTAATGTTCTTGATAAGTCAGAAAATAATGTTTGTGGGAGAACATGGATATAGATAACCCTGGGTTAAAAAATAATTCGGCTGTGGCTGGAAAAATATATAAGATGAGTCTGGAGAATCTTGTATTACCAGAAAATAAGGAAGTGCTTAAAAAAAAAAAGACTCACAATAATGGTGGTATGTCAAAGATATAACCGAGCCAACTGAAGATTTTGCAATGGCCCAAACTGGAACAACTTCAGCAACAATGTAAGAATAGAATTGGATTAAAATCCAAAATAAAAATAAATATCCATGAGTCCATATTGATATAAATAAATAATTGAATAAATAAATGAATGGGGAGGAAGAGAAAAGTCTCCCCTGCATAGGAATTTAAAAAAAATTATATAGATGTCATACAAGGAGGGTGAATGCAAGAATGGGGTGTACATAGTGACTTTTTTTTCCAAAGAATGCAGTATGGAAAGAGTAACTTTACAGTGGAGAAGCCTGAGAAACATGATTTCAGCTAGGTGTTCAAGGTCAACATCAATAGTGATAAGTCATCTTGATAGTCTATAGCCTTGATATTATGTTTTGGTATCCTATAGAACCCATAATCTCAGTCTAATCATGAGATAAACATAAAACAAATCCTAATAGAGGGAAATGCTAAAAAATAACTGACTAGTACCTCTTCAAATTGTGAATGCCATCAAAACAAGGAAAGTTTGGGAAATTGCTCCACTCTGAATTTTTTTTTTTGTATTTATTTTTTAGAAAGAGAGAGAGACAGAGTGTGAGTGTTGAAGGGACAGAGAGAGGGGGAGACACAGAATCCAAAGCAGGCTCCAGGCTCTGAGTTGTCAGCAGAGGACGCAGTGCTTGAACTCATGAACTGTGAGATCATGACCTGAGCTGAGGTCAGATGCTCAACCAACTGAGCTACTCAGATGCCCCTGAAAAATTGCTACACTCTAGAGGAGCCTAAGGAGGAAATGACAGCTAAATGTAATGTCATGTACTGGATTATATTCTGGAACATAAAAAGGACATTAGGTAAATACTAAGGAGATTTGAATAAACTTTGGAGTTTAGTGAATAATTTATGAATATTAGCTCATTTATTGCAACAAATACAGCATGCTAATATATGTAATTAATATAGTATTAATAATAGAGGAAATAGTAGAGAAAACATTGAGTGTGGGTTATATTGAAATTCAACTACCTTTGCAACTTTTCTGTAAATTTAAAAGTATTCTGAAGCAGTTTATTTTTAAAAAGTGATTCAGAAGTGTTTGGTTTTGAATGTGAAGATGTTTTACAATTTAGAACATTCCATTTAATTTTAATATATAATGAAATTTTTATCTAGATAAATCTAAAATTTTTAAAAACATTTTTAACAGAATCTTCAAAGCGTTTACAGTAGAGAGAATAATATAATGGGCCCAAATATATCTATTATCTAGCTTATAAATTTATCAACTTCCTATCATTTTTATCTGTCACTGCTCTTACATATTTTTTAGGTGGAATATTCAAAGCCAAATGCTAGATTTCATGTCATTCTTTTTTTTTAAGTATGATTTGTTGTCAAATTGGCTTGCATAAAACACCCAGTGCTCATCCCAGCAAGTGCCCTCCTCAATGCCCATCACCCATTTTTCCCTCTCCCCTCCCATCCATTCTCAGTTTTTTCTCTGTATTTAAGAGTTTCTTGTGGTTTGCCTCCCTCCCTCTCTGTTTGTAACTATTTTTTCCCCTTCCCTTCACCCATGGACTTCTGTTAAGTTTCTCAAGATCCACATATGAGTGAAAACATATGATATCTGTCCTTCTCTGAGTAATTTATTTCATTCAGCATAATACCTTCCAGTTCCATCCACATTGTTGCAAATGGCATGATTCATTCTTCCTCATTGCCATTCCATTGTATATATAAACCACCTCTTCTTTATCCATTCATCGGTTGATGGACATTTAGGCTCTTTCCATAATTTGGCTATTGTTGAAAATGCTGCTATAAACATTGGGGTACATGTACCCCTATGCATCAGCACTCCTGTATCCCTTGGGTAAATTCCTAGCAGTGCTATTGCTGGGTCATGGGGTAGGTCTATTTTTAATTTTTTGAAGAACCTTCACACTGTTTTCCAGAGTGGCTGCACTAGTTTGCATTTCCACTAACAGTGCAAGAGGGTTCCTGTTTCTCCACATCCTCGCCAGCATCTGTAGTCTCCTGATTTGTTCATTTTAGCCACTGTGACTGGCGTGAGGTGGTATCTCAGTGTGGCTTTGATTTGTATTTCCCTGGTGATGAGTGACATTGAGCATCTTTTCATGTGTCTGTTGGCCATCTGGATGTCTTTTTTGGAAAAGTGTCTTCATGTCTTCTGACCCATTTCTTCACTGGATCATTTGTTTTTTGGGTGTGGAGTTTGATAAATTCTTTATAGATTTTTGATACTAGTCCTTTATCTGATATGTCATTTGCAAATATCTTTTCCCATTCCATTCGTTGCCTGTTAGTTTTGTTTTTTCCTTTGTAGTTCAGAAGTTTTTTATCTTGATGAGGTCGAAATATCATGTCATTCTTAAATTCTTCATTGTGTATCTCTAAAGTATAATGAATTTCTAAAAATGTAACTATCATAGGACTGTTTCATTCAGTAGTATTAATAATAATTTTTTAATAAAAGTTAATACCTTGTCCATTTTCAGTTTTCTCCAGTTACCTGATATATTAATTTTTACAGTTGGTGTGTTGAAATCAGGTTTCAAATAAGAGCAGCACATTGCATTTGGTTAATATGTCTCAAATTTCTTTTAATCTAATTTTAGTATATGTGCTGCCGAAGCGAGCACTCACATTTCTTTTAATCTATAATAGTTCATCCATCATGTTGATTTTTTGGGGGGGGTAGTTGTTACAAGTTTATTTTTGTAATAGAGTTTTGTACATTTTGGATTTGGTTGATTATATCATCATGGTGGCATTTAATATGTTCTTTAAAATAGCTCTCTTGGGGAGCCTGGGTGGCTCAGTCAGTTAAGCGTCCGACTTCAGCTCATTTCACGATCTCGCGGTCCGTGAGTTCGAGCCCCGCGTCAGGCTCTGGGCTGATGGCTCAGAGCCTGGAGCCTGTTTCCGATTCTGTGTCTCCCTCTCTCTCTGCCCCTCCCCCGCTCATGCTCTGTCTCTCTCTGTCTCAAAAATAAATAAACGTTAAAAAAAAAATTAAAAAAAAATAGCTCTCTTATTAAGCATGAAATAAAATTCTAAGTGATAAAAGATGTGTTATAATTTAATCAATGGCATTCTTTTTTCTTTTTGTATATTCTCTCTATATGTGTATGCATGTATATGTATATGTATATGTATATGTATATGTATATGTAAAATGGTGAATCTTGATGGGGTTTTGGGGTAATGGTGGCGTTCAGAGCCAATGGCCAGGAAAGAAGAATTGAAGATGCCTTTGGTGCAAAAAAGGTGACTTTATTAAAGCACAAGGACAGAACCCATGGGTAGAAAGAGCTGCACCGGGGTTGTGATGGGTAACTGATTAAATACCTTCAGGTTGAGAGGGGTTTGGATAGATGGTCAGTCTCTAAGGTATTTCGGAAGCAAAGTTTCCAGGGGCTAGCTGCTGTAAGGAAAACACCATTTATTACCTTTTCGTAAAACTTCAGTCATGAGATGCTTCAGATGTGTATCACAGGGCAGTAAGCTTGGAGTATAATTGCCAGCATTTATCTTGGGGGAGTTGAGATAAAGGAAGTTTCCAAAGGAATTTTTATATGTTAAAGTAGACTTACAGGATCCCAGGGGGTCAGGATAATGTTAAGCCAACATTCCCTTTTGCCCCTAGCCAAGTGTCATCAAGGAGGCAGCTAAGCTCCTAGAGGGCCTATTTCCAGGACTTTTCAGTGGGCTGTTGGCAGTAAGGGAATTTAATTTTTCATTTGCCTTTGTTTCCCACATCATGATAGCAAGCACTTAAGCCCCTTTCCTTTGTTCTTGGGTAGCCAGGAGTATCTGAGAAATATCACACATATTCCTCCTTCGGGGGGATGGGCGGTGCTAGCTTGTACTTTGCCCTCAGCTTGTATTATGCTCCCTCATCACACCTTACAATGACTCTTAGAGCTGATGAAATAGAGTAAAGGCCAATTTATTTCTGTGTCTCAGTTACCGCTTTGTAAACATAGAAGATTAGATAATGATTTCTGGGGATCGTTCTCATTCTAAAAATCTATGAATCTGCACATACGATGAAAAGATCTTATAAACACTAAGCTAGAAACACATCTAAGTAACTTCTTTGCTCATCTTGAAGTAAACAGAATTTCTTTGCATGTCCCTCAAACAAACTGAATGTCACAATATTAGGGAATAACATATTTTCCTAAATCTGTTTACTTTATGGACAGAGGAGAGTATAGCTCATAGGCTATAAATCTTAAAAGAAAAAAGCCATTAGAAGTTCTTGTTCTACCCCTCTCCAAATTCCCGGTTTTGCCTTTGCTTGTTTTCTCTGTTGAAACACATCTCAAAGGTTATTCAGTTCATTATATCTTTCTCTATTTCTGGAATTTTCAGATATTTTTATATCTTTGTAGTTTCTTAAGCAGCTAAATTTGCCTCTCTTTGTTGTTTTTGCATCTTCATACCCACCACATTTATCATCAAACAATCTATACCCCTTAGAAGGCAAGCGGTGGGGGCAACTGGGCAAGTGGGAGATCTTCATAATAACAAATAATATTTTCCACATAATTTATACCAAATCCGTGCCCTTATGAAGCACCTACTGCATGTATGCCAGGAATTAGGCTGAATGGGAATAATGACTAACAATACCCGCTTCCTTTTCCTCATGAATTTATGGTCAAATTATTTATACACATTAGTAAGATGTCAAGGTTATGTATGGAATGAAAGTCAGTGTGGAGTGATTTACAAAGGATAACGACTGTTCACACTTTAATCCACTTTTGCAACTCTGTGGAACATTTGCATATTCTCTTAGGGTTTCTGGGTGACAGCAAGCTGCAGTGAAGCCAGAGTCTCCTGCCAGGATTCCATCAGGAGTTACACGCTGGCTCTGTGTCCCAGTCTGCATTCAGAGCCAGGATGGGAAAACTTTGCTACAGGAAATGAGATAATGCATCCACAAACTCTTCTCAGGAAAATACGTTACCCTAGGATGTATATTTATGCCCTAGACATTTTAACAGATACATAGCAGTTACCCTCATTTTTCTTTATTCATGTTATTGATTCACAATCAGTAAGACTGCTAGGTATACCTGTATGTGAAACAAAAGAAAGTTTTTTGAGTTTTCTCAGTAAAACATTCCAAAATGACATTTTTATATAAAAAAACAGCAAGGTGGAATAAAGAGTGGGGGCCAGGGATAGAGTGAGAAGACATAGATGGATTTGGGCCTTGGTTTTGCCATTTAAAAGCCACATAACCTTGAGCAAATCCCATAGCCTCAGTTAACTTATTAAATGGAAAAAGGGGATCTCTCTAATTTATAGGAATTTTGAGAGGGTTAAATTGGATAATATGAATGAAAAGACTTCCAAAGTTCTGAGGCACATGCAAACAGAAACTTGGGTCATGAATCTACTGGGAGTAGACTAATACTTTGACCCTTAATGGCCCCTACTTCAGGTTAAATGTAAAAAACAAATATAAAACACTTAAAATGTAAAGGGGCAGTGACATCACTGGCTGAATTGAGTCAAACTCAAAGTTTAAATTCAAATTGGTCAACCTGTGTACATATGGGAGAATTTCATTCTAATGGAAACATTTCACTAGCCCGCCAACAGCCTTAGAAATGGTTTCCTGTTTACCTTGAAATGGATGTTGTGGTTTGTTCTTAATGATTGGAGGAAGTTCCAGTTCTTGGTGGAATGATCTCATTTAAACATAGAGCAGGATATGAGAAAGAACAATTAACTTGTGGCTCTGATTAATGTTGTATATTTTAGACACAGCTGGATAGATCTATGAATGTAATAATTTACAATTTCTTTTATTAATTTATTTTTTCCTTTTATGAGTATTTATTGAATACCTATTATGTCTCAGTCATTGTTGTAGGTATTAATAGTGACAACAAAGAACAAAATGTAGTCCTTGCTTTCAGGAATCTGATGGTCTTGTTTAAAAAATAGGCCAAAGAAATCAGTGATTACAGTATAGTATGGGAATTATTTTTTAGAAGTTGGTGTGATCTGTTTGAAATTAGATATTTCTCAGCTATTGCCTCTGGGGTCATTAAATTTTTTTTTAATGTTTATTCATTTTTGAGGTGGGGGGGGGAGAGAGAGAGAGAGAGAGGGAGAACACGAGCAGAGGAGTGGCAGAGAGAGAGGGAGACAAAGAATTTGAAGTAGGCTCCAGTCTCTGAGCTGTCAGCACAGAGCCTGATGTGGGGCTTGAACCCACGAACTATAAGATCATGACCTGAGCTGAAGTGGGATGCTCAACCGACTGAGCCACCCAGGCACCCCTCTTTGGGCTCATTTTTAACTGTCCTGTGTAAGAATTATAGTTCACAGAAATATACAACAGAAGGTCTACTTTTCAGCTCAGATTCGTTGTTAGTTTCCTACCCCCCTAATTCCCAGCAAGCACTTACTCAATTCTCCTTATGTGACCTATAATATCTGACTCTTCCCATTGTAAGTCCTCTACAACATCCTTTTTCTTGTCTCATATTTACAAAATTTATGCCAGTGCAGAGAGAACATAGTCCCCAGAAATACAGACACAGATTACTTTAAATAGTTTAAGTTAGTTTAAATAGTTCAACAAGAAGGCTGAAACACTGTATACTCACAGCCAATATTTTGTTGAGCAAATTGGAAGAAAGCCAAAACTTTCATAGAAATCAGCTGATAATGATTCAACATTTAAAAATTATAATTTGAAAAGGTACAAGGGAGAGATGATTGTTTAAGAATGAAAGCCCAGAAGCAGGAATAGGAGTGTTGACAGCGGGGGACAAGAAGGACACGTTTCTGGTAAGGCCAGTGTCTTCGTCTTGGTTACTCTGGCTCAGTTATCAGGAAGTTTCTAGTGAAGGAGAACTTGATATTGATATCAGAACTTACTGAATACACCACGTACGTCTCTGTTTAGTGGGTACCATTTTCACAGGCGTATATGAAAAATATAACTCTTTTTCTTGCAAATCAATTTAAATTCTCACTTTCTCAGCTCTCATTCTGCTCGATGGTAGGAAATTTAATCCAGCCAATTCCAGATGAGCTCAGACATCTTCTGGTGTTTTATTTCCCTTCAGGAAAGCATCTAAAGTCTAGAGGGCTTACATAATGCGCTGGCTTTAGGAGAACTATGTGACCCATGCTGGCATCTGTCGAGATGCCTCTGTTTGCATCAATCTGAGTTCTGCTCATTCTGGCTACATGGCCTCTCCAGATCTCCAGCTAACTTCCCAGCTCTTTTACTGTTTTACTTTGCCACTTGCAGATGGACTGCAAAAGATTCCCTGGGCTGTGATCCCACTTGGCCCGGGTTCTTCTGGAGCCATTCATCCCCTATGCACCATAGAGGCAGAAGGAGCTTTGGCCAGGCTGCCGCCCTAGTGTTCCAGACACACCGACTGCACACGCCCCTTGACTCTGGAACCCCTCAGAATATGTCCTTCCCTGGGGCTCTGCTGAGAAAAGATGACACAGCCGTCTCCTCTACCTTCACGTCTGCCTGCAGCTAGTTTGGGGTGGGAGATGCTGATAGAAACTTTGCCCAATCACATTTTCTTTCAAATATTACTGTCATACAACTGGACTGTGCTTTCAAAAATCTGAGAATTTTATGTCTTTGTGCTTTGATTCTGCTCTCCTTGGGGTGGTGGAATACTTATATCTAGCTTGGTAATGAGGTATGAAAAAACACATTATCCTCCTTCACCAGTAAATATAGATATATATTATGAAGTGAAGAGGGGTCTCATTACAAAATGTGCATATAGTCATGCTTGAGAAATCCTCTTCTCTTTGTAAACTACTTGGTTTAATCATGCCTCCAGGTATCTTTACAGGTAAATGTATCCGCTGGGTTTCTCTTTGCATGCACAGTTTCAGTGCTGAGGGCAGGTAAAACTGATAAGCACTACTATATCTGGAGAATTCTAACAGCTTATCTCTGCCTGGAGTAGTAATTAATAGTTGCCTATGTGAAGAGATCAAAAAATTGTAGAAGAGGAATTATGTTAACAGTTTAATTGAGGAACACAGGAAATGATGATTGGTCTAATTTTGTTTACTATCTGTGCTCCTTCTGATATAAAGCTGATAGAAATTTACAGCTGAAAGACCTAAAATGACCATTTTATGGGAAACTCCTTGAGGAAAAAAACCTATGTATATATTCATTATATTAGTCCTTTCTTGTGGAACACATAATAGACCCTTAAATTTTGTTGTATGAGTATGTTTTGAGGCTACTGTAGTACCTAGTTGCCCATAAATTTTGTTGGAAAATGTTGCTATTTTCCAAGCATATTCCTTAGGACACAGTGTCCCACAAGAAGCCAAAAGACAAAAATAAAAAATAAAGCAAAACGACAGAGAAGAGTTTCATGGCAGGTAAGTTTGAGAAACAGCTGTTTATCACATGCAACATTGAGAGACCATTTTGTTTTTGTTTTTGTTTTTGTTTTTGTTTGTTTGTTTTTTAATATATGAAATTTATTGTCAAATTGGTTTCCATACAACACCCAGCGCTCATCCCAAAAGGTGCCCTCCTCAATACCCATCACCCACCCTCCCCTCCCTCCCACCCCCCATCAACCCTCAGTTTGTTCTCAGTTTTTAACAGTCTCTTATGCTTTGGCTCTGAGAGACCATTTTGAATAATATTGTACCAAAATTCCTCCTCTTTTTCTTCCTGTATCCCCTCTGCACATATGCTACTTTCTTCCTTTCCTCATTTATTAAATATTAGAATTTAACATACTTTTTTCTTTTTTATTAGCTATAGCTGATAATCATGACAGTCATGATTTATGAAATCACAAGGCACAGCACTGTGGTGGGAGGGGGCTTGGGGGGGACAGGAAGACCTCCAGGTTGAGCTTCATTTATTTCAGATGTCTCAAGTATATGACTTTTTCACATTCTTAATAATAGTTTTCATCTGAGACAGTACTCAAGGTTGAAAAAAGCACGTTGGAAATCCACTCAAAGTCTTAGGAAAAGTTTCTAGTGTGTGAAAAAAAGCCAATAGTCAAGCAGTTTGAGGAATTTCCTTATCCACTTTCCTATGTGTTTAAAATTTATTTAAGGTGCACCTGGGTGGCTCAGTCAGTTAACTGTCTGATGCTTGGTTTCAGTTCAGGTCATGATCTCCCAGTTCATGAGTTCGAGCCCCACATAGGGCACTGTGCTTGTGATTCTCTTTCTCTCCCTTTCTCTCTGACCCTCCTGTGCGCTCTCTCTCTCTCTCTCTCTCTCTGTCTCAAAATGAATAAATAAACTTAAAAATATTATTTAAAATTTAATCTTCCTGATTTTCTTCATGTAAACATGCTATTTTTTATTTTGGAGTGCTAAGTTATAGAAAGAAAGCTGCCATAAATCATTAAATAATATGCTGAACTGTAAATATGAATCATCAATAGGATTCCAATATATTTATTTATTCTATTTATATACCAGTCTATTTCTAAAACAATTTGAAAGGGCATATTATTTCATATAGAGGCTTTTAAAAATGAAGGCCATAATGGATACAGTGAACATAGCTGTAATTATTATTCCAGCCCTGAAAGCCACTGTGATGAAGTCATGGAATTATGATCTCTTCTAAGCTTATAATTGTGTGTGAACATATGTACAAGTTTATATTACTTCAGCAGGATCCTTGGAAAGAATCACATACTGGAAACATTTAAGACAAAATAGGTCTTTCTGATCTGTTAATAAAGTAAACAATATTGATTTTAAAAGAATAAATCATATGTTAGGACAAAAACATCGAGTCCTTTGTGTGGGCTGATAGTTCTGTTTTTCCTTCTCTTCAAAAATGGATAAATAGCTATGCAGTTGTTTCTATTGTCAAAATGTAAAGAACATATCCTCAAGGTCTCTTTAGGCTACATCAGCATCACTTTAAGGTTTTTTTCTTCTTTGGGTTTATTCTAGGCCCTGAGCTTATCTCTTAAACTAGGTAGGACCAGTTCTCTAGAATAATCGGGACATCAGTTAGTAGTTAATCCTAGGGCACAGGGAGGAAAGAAAACATTTCAGGGCTATTAGATACCTAACACCCACTTCTCAAGAGCCTGAACTTGGTGAGAAAAGGGCCTGGCCATCCAAGTGTCTGCACTTGGAGATTCTGCAGAGAGGCTTTCCCTTTACAATGATTCCTTTATGCAGCCCATGTTTGACTGTACAATGTGGCAAGACAGAAATGAAAACTGTGAATTGATTTACCTGCTCAGGAAGCCAAACTTATAAAAGAAAATAATTCGTTTGACTCTTCTGACCTCTTCACCCTGTCTGAGAGTCCAAAAGGAACTTGGCCTTTTCTTTTACCTTTTTTTCTGCTTCTGCAACTTGGCATAAGTTGTGAATTTGGCAACAGGATTGAAAGTCTCTTTTTGTTCAGGGAAAAATATATCCAAGGACCTATAATTCTGAACTTTCAAGGAAAAATCCTAAATTCAGAAAATAACACAGTTTTAAGCAAACATGAAAGCAGTATGTCATAATTTAGCTGAATTGCTGATGACTTTTAAAACATTAAAAACTCATTTATTCAAATAACTTGCATTTTACATACTTATTGTAAAAAACTAAAATGATATGAAGAAATAAAACAAAATCAACCATAATTATATTATCCAAAGAGGTACCCTGTTAACCTTTTAGTGTTTTCCCTAAATATAATATGTGTTTAGGAATATAATAGGCATTAAATTATAATTTTCATGCATTTGACAGTTCTGTCTATGGCCATGATAATCTTAGCAGTTAATATTAGAGAGAACCAGTGCAATCTTAGTGTCTTTTATGGCAAAGAATAAATGACATGGAGAATGGCATTGGCATTAGGGAGATCGGCATCATTTAAAACTCTTTCTAACAACCATGTGAGTGAACTTGGAAGCTGATTCTCTCTCTGGTCAAGAGTTCAGATGAGACCTCAGCCTTGGCCAACAGCTTGACTGCAGTCTTATGAAAGACACTGAACCAGAGACATCTCATTAAGCCACACCTGAATTCCCACTGCAGAGAAACTGTGACATAATGTTTGTTGTTTTAATTTTTTTTAATGTTTATTTTCCTTTTGAGAGAGAGAGAGAGAGAGAGAGAGAGAGAGAGAGAGAGAGAGAATGAGTGGGAGAGGGGGGAGAGAGAGGGAGTCACAGAATATGAAGCAGGCGCCAGGCTCTGAGCCCCAACATGGGGCTCAAACTCATGACCTGTGAGATCATGACCTGAGCCAAAGTTGGACACTCAACCAACTGAGCCACACAGGTGCCCCATGCTTGTTGTTTTAAATCACTAAGTTTTGGGTGATTTATTATGGAGAAATAAATAGCTAAGACATAACATAAAATAGTTAAATGAACCTTGGTCATTACACAAACTCCACTACTCAGTTTACTGTGGAATGTTGTTCAAGCCACTTAACCACTCAACTGATTTTTCAGTTTCCTTCTTTGTAGGTTTTGGCTAGATTAATGTTTCCTAAACTTCAGTCATTTATCTAAAACCTTCTAATACTTTGTATATCTACTTATAGTCTCTACTGTTATTTACTGAGTTCTTTGAATTGTATCATTATGCAAAATTACCCTTTATCCATTTAGACCATTTAGCAAACATCTCTTTGCTAAATTTTGCTAGTCTTCCAGTGATTACAAGTTGGTAAAAGATATTTTCCTCTTCCTGGCAACTTTATTACTAGATGATATCTTTCAGTGAATGAAAGTCTCAGATAAAATTTGCCCAAATGTGGAAATATTCACTGCATTTTACCCAAACTAAGATACTATCTGTTTTAAGATGCACAGTAGTTCTGTGGATTATTAAGAATGAAAGAAATACAACTAATCATAATTATAAAATGCCATTGATTCTAAGACACATCCAATTCCAGGCATGTTAAAATGTGAGAAAACTGTGCACTTTAAGATTAAGGACATAAGGTATTAGCAACTAAGCATCAAAGGAGGTTGGCAATTCTGTCATTACCTTTGAAGTCATAATTCTGCCCTAAGTACACTGGCCCTACCAAAAAAAAAAAGCTTTTGCCCAAATGACATCAGAGTTTTCTGATGCCAGTTTTCAGATTACAGTGTTATTATAGCCATCTTTGTAATCGTATCAGGCTAATCTGGGTCCTCTATGCAATGGAAGGACGCAGGATCAATACAGCTCTGGATATGGGCTGCACCACTGTGGTTTGGCAGTGCCCATGGGAGGGTGGTAGGGTCAGTTCAGTATTCCTAACTCATCACCTGTCTTGAATAATACTCATTTAAGCTAATAAAGATTATTTCTAACACGACTTACAATTATTGACCAATAATCGTAATAATACCATGACACAAAGCATTTGGTATAGGTTTGAATAGGGACTTGTTATCTTTTAAGGATAGTTCTCTTTAGGTTTTGAGTCCTCATTAGAGCCTCAAAGGGTAATCAACCATCCTTGGAATATAGATTGGAAACAACTTATTTAACATGCATATCCTGCTGTTCACACTGAAGCATTGTAAAATAAATGATCATATCCATAGTATAAAAACACTTATTTTACCAAAGAAAATTTATTTAGATAGGAAACTCTGTTATCATGACTGTAATTGGAAAGTGGGTAACAATGCTATAAACTGAAGTCACCTATAGAACACAATGCATCACAACCCTAGGTACCATTGCCTAGTTAAAGCTCAAAGCTGAGGCCAGTTTTCTTTGTTAAAAAAAAAAAAAAAAAAGATTAGTCACTGAGATTCTTTTCCTTGACTTAGTCAGAAGGGGGAAAACTGAAAAGGGAGTCATTTCCTTAGAATGTTATTCAAAGTTATGTTAAAGCTCTGTGATTGTACCACCAGGGTCTAGGTCTTACATTTTATGAAAAACTAGGTTAGATGATTTCAAAGTCTCTGACAACTTTAATGTCCTTTGAAATCCAATTTTTCTCTTTCTTTTGTGAAGTTATGAATGGAAATTTGTGTCAGCTCAGAAAATAGTACATAGGTCATTGGCATCTGTTGCTGTGAATACTGGAAGCAGTGAAGTATTTATGTTTTTTAATGATTTCATTAATAAATGAGAACATTATAGGCTATTACATGTTTTTTCCTCATGGTGCTTATATTATGTATTTATAATATTTGTACTACAGATTTTTAGGCTTTATTAAAAATGTAGGCTCAAGCCTCCCGATTTAGTAAAAAACCCAAATGGTTTACTTGTGTAAAAGCCTTCAGGATTTAAGCTTTTTGTTTGTTTGTTTGTTTATTTTCTGTTTTGCCTGTCAGGGATAATACAGCAGTATCTGGTACAACTTGGTTTTTGGCATTACTTTATCTTTACTTCACGGTTGTAGGATTCACATGCTGCATTGGATAAATACTTCCAAGTGTCCCTTACGAAAGTAATCATGATGTCAGCTGAGTTCAAAGAATCCATACTGATAACCAATAGTTTGGTTTTCCATCTTCTTTGTGTGACATATTTGGAAGAAGATCTGCATTCTTTACAGTTCACCACAGAAGAGAACTATTTTCTATATACAATGAAAAAGAAATGTTTTATGACTTTAGGGAGTGATATGGATTCTGGTGCCTGGAATTAGGTGGATAACTCTCACCTATACATTTCCAAAAGTGGGATGAGGTGCTCAGGAACAGACATTTACCCACTTCGTACATTTTTTACCATTTGTGTTAAAGCTTATCCTCAACTATGCATTTTATTTTCCTGACTAAAAATTTAGGAGAGATATATATTTCAGTTCTTTCAAAAACAATTCTCTAGCAATATAGCTGAATTTCCTTCATATAATTTGACCAAGAGCAAGAAAAAACAGTGTTTCTATTAGACTTGTATTGACAACTGGTAGAGATTATCTCTTACTGAAACCTTCTGATCTCCAATAGTCAGTCTTACATTTTATTTTAATGCTTTATTGCATTTTAAACATTTATGATATTTAATGTTGAAATTAGTGTTTTGTTTCTCTTTAATATTATCATACTTATTCCAAGGAGTGGGTTTTTGTAGCATTCTAAGTACATATTAATAACCAAAGTAGATTGTATTGAGATAAGCTATAAGAGCACAAAGGCAACCAAAAGTAAAATTAGCAATTAATGTATGCTGCTTTTTAAAATGCTTTTCCAACTTTCTAGTAGCACTTACTCATTATGTTTTTGATTCTTTATGCTTCCACACTTCCATCTATCAATATTCATATATTCTCTGTCTCCCACATGAGATAACATGATCGCTTAACCATCTCTAAGGTATTAGTATTGACAGCTGCAATATTCTTCAAAGGCAGCAATGTGGTTTGACAACTGCCTTTTATCCAATCTAGAGCAATAACCAACAGTGACAATTTTGGCACTGTGGGAAGAAAGTGACAAAGAGTTTTTTGTTGTAATTTGTAAGGGATTTTTTGGGTATGCATTAAACTACACCATGCAGATGGCTAAATATGGCACAGATTTTATCTGAAGGAGAGCATAATCTTGCATTACAGTTATAGTTTTTGCTTACTCTGCTAACAGAGCATTTTTTTTTGCAAAAGAATATGTTTCTCATTGAGATACAGTCATGCCAAGTCTGAAATTTAAAATCCAAAACATATTGTATTATCTAAGAGCAAACAAAGCTTTGGAAAAAATTATCTGATGGAAAATTACTAGATCCCCACCCCCCCCTCCTCCAGTACCCAAATATATTTTTCTTTAAACATTTATCAACTAATTATTTTATACTTTTAGAGAAACTAGCATTTATTTGGGGAAACTTATAGTGTATTAAAACCAGTAAGGAAAGGGATGATAACCTTGAAATTTATACTACATATCCATTTCAAAGATATTAACACTGTCACAAAAGTTTGATTTCTAAATCCATGTAATTTATTTAGCTCATTTCTTTTTACACTGAGATGGACCATGGGTAAATGTTAAAAACATTGTATAATGTTAATCCCATATGAATTGTACCAATTTGACAACTGTGTGGTTGGATGTGCAAAAGAATGGATCATTGAGTGTGTATAGGTTATTGCATGTATATAGGTACATTTGTCAGTAGTTGTATTTTTAATCACATGTTGTCTTAGAGTTCCTGCCTTTCATTTCGTTTGTCCTGCGACCTGTGCTTGTTCTGAGATACAACCAATTCATACACTCACAGAAAGGCCTTACTGAGGGTGAGAGCAGACAGTGAAGGCAGTGATTAACAAAACTGAATCTATACTCAGCCAAACTCTGTTTCCACCACTTGGTTATGGGAGTCCTTTAACCCCAGTGACTTTAGCTATAGCACTGGGATTATAACAAACCCGAGTGTGATGACCACATATATAAAACAATAACACCATGCCTGGTACATAGAAAATACACTTCTTTTTTTTTTAATTTCTTTTTATTTTTTATTTTAGAGAGAGGAGAGAGAGAAAGAGCAAGCAAGCAGGGAAGGGGCAAGGGAGGTGCAGAGGGAGACAGAGAATCTTTTATTTTTTTAAAATTGTATTTATTTATTTTGAGAGAGGCAGAGGCAAAGGCAGCATGAGCAGGGGAGGGGCAGAGAGAGAGGGAGAGAAAGAATCTCAAGCAGGCCCTGCACCTTCAGCGCAGAGCCTGATATTGGGCTTGAACCCACGAACTGTTAGGTCATGACTTGAGCTGAAACCAATAATTGGCCACTTAACTGACTGAGACACCCAGGCGCCCCAAGAGAGAGAGTCTTAAGGAGGCTGCACGTTCAGTGTGGAGCTCGACATGACACAGGGCTCCATCGCATGACCCTGGGACAATGACCTGAGCTGAAGTCAAGAATTTGTCACTCAACTGACTGACTGTACTTTCAAGCACCCTGAGAGTACACTTCTAATGCTAAATTTTATATCTCTTTTAATCTTAGGGGTTAAAATTGTCCAGCAGATGTTGGAGGTTGAGAGTATGGTGGCTGGGATTGTGATAGATAAAATTAATGATAATAACCCCAGTTGTACATGAATTCTATATATTTTTCTTTTTTCTTAGGCTGATTCCCTCTTTCAGAAATGTTTCCTTATTTTAACAAGATTGAAGTCAGATATGGTGATGTAGAGAAAAAGCACTGCACTTTAGAATCAGGAGATTTTGTTTCTGGTCTTGGCTTTGCCGCTTATCTGCTGGAAATGAGGGTGGTTTCCTGTGAGGTCTGTGACTATGCCAGGTGTGGGCTTGGGACAGCTGATCTAGACAGGTAATCTGCATGCCACCCTTTCTCACCCATCCTGCCCTGAATCTTCCAGAGTCAAAAAAGGTACAACTTGGCAATTAAGGATGTTTGATCAGCAAGGCTCCCCTATGAGAACCTCCCTAAATTGACTATTGTGGTAACAAAGTTGTGGTCAGCTGCTTGTTAGGTACTACAGAAGTGTCCTCCAGCCTTTTATACCTAATACGTGGCACTTGATACTTTCCAGTCTTTTTTATTACCATTGTATTTTAACTCAGACACCACAACAGCCATTTGGAGTCAGAGAATCCTAGATGATCCTGAAATCATATGGTTCTCAAGAAGCCAAATGAAACAAAATTTAAAAATAGACAAACCACCTCCCTCCCTTCTAAACAATTCCAAAAGCCATGTTAAAGTATGCTTCTTAAACCTTCCTATAAGCCTGAGTCCATTGGGCCCTTCCGTCATCCTGGAGTCTTGGGCTCAGCACCAAGACTGTCATGTATGAATTATTTGATGACCTCTTCTTCAGGGAGTAGAAGTACAGTGTTGGTTTCAGGGTGCCTGTATCATTTCTGTTGCCACATCCAAGACACCCTCTACTCTCAAGGAACTCTCAGGGGTGCTCCTTATATCTTGGTGCAGTGCCTGATGGCCTACCCAGACCCAATGAGCCCCAGATAGATAGTCATTGTCTTTGACCTTTCTCTGGGAATTATATCCTCCTCTCCAATTCTTCCTCTACACTCACACTTTCTCAAGTTTTAACTAATAGTATATGATTCATGCTGACATTCTAATGGACTGATGACATTCACCCACTTTTTGGGTATCATTTTTGTAGGTAAACTTTTTGGGACATGCAATGCATTGCTTTTAGTTTCTAAATTCAGGGATTTTCCTTTCTCATCCCCCTACTTCCCTTCCTTCCCAACACTCTCCCTCCTTTCTTCCCTCCTTCCTGTCCGTCTTTCTTTCTTTCTTTCTTTCTTTCTTTCTTTCTTTCTTTCTTTCTTTCTTTCTTTCTTTCTTTCTTTCTTTCTTTCTTTCTTTCTTTCTTTCTTTCTTTCTTTCTTTCTTTCTTTCTTTCTTTCTTTCTTTCTTTCTTTCTTTCTTTCTTCCTCTCAGTTCATGAAGAAGGAGCAAATAAGAGATGGCATTGTTCCTAAGGACATTTTATCGATAGCCAAGTATTTGCGAAATAAAAGCTTACTCTGGTTTAAAAGCCATTTTATGTCTTTTACTCTTTGTATATCCTAAGGTTCTTTGTGAGGATAGGTTAGTTTTGTAACAATTCCCAGGGACATGAAATGGCCTTTCATTCTAAAAGAAAATAAACTGAAAGCAGGGCTTGGGAGGGTAGCATAGTGTTTCCTAATTTGAGAAAACTCCCAGGAGCAGTTCTGTTTACTAATACCTGGATCCCCCAGTTGCAGTAAATGGAGCATTCTTCTGGCCCAGCTTGTCCTTGTTCCTTGCATCTAATGTCTGCTCCCAAACAGATGTTCTGGCCCCACACTGATTCCCACCTCGCAGCTCTTGGCTGTTGCGCAGCTCGTTTCTCAGCATAGATTTCTCCTGGGGCAGAGGAAGGCCAGACCCCAACACCTGGACGGTCTTTTAATGACCTTTGCTTTTGTTATTTTCTGCTTAATCATCATATGATTTACTTCTTTTTATTGCTGCTATCCCTTCCCCACCTCTCATTCCAGACACAAGGGCCCACCTCTTCTAGAAGGAGTAAAATTTTCTGTTTCTATTCAGAAGCAGAGACCATATTTTACAGGTTTTTAAATTCTCAAGACACAATTATAAAAAATACAGAGTGAATTTATAAGTTAATAAAATTTCCAGTGTTGCTGAATGTACATACATTTCAGGAGTCACCAGATTCTCTTAAAAAAAGAAAAGGACTTTCATTAGTTCACTCATTTTCTTACTCCCATATTTATTTTATACAGTCTGCTTTTAGTCCTCTTCACTAATGGATGAGAACAGAAACCGTGTATTCCTTAATATGCAATTGAATCCTGAACCCATTTGCCTTCGGAATGCATTCTGTGTTTACAGGCAGTTTCATATGTCTAAAGCCTGGGAGAGACACTACCAATAAATCAAGTGGTCTGGACATCTCCCAATTTAGGAGGAACTGGGAATATTTCCAATTTCCTCTTCTATTTTTCTATCCCTCCCTCTCCCCTTGCTATACATGAACATCTTGGTCTCATTCTGAGGCAAAGAATGAGCAGAAATGCCCTCTCATGCTGGGAAGGAGAAGAATTTAAATATCTGAGGCTAAAGGACTTGTTTGTATGGAACGTTCAAAATAATTAGACTTAAAATTTGTTAGACAATCCATGCATGTATTTGCTTACTACATGCCCAGGGCTTTGGGGAGATAAGATAGAGCCCAATCTTAAGGCAGGGGAGGCAGGCCACTATGTACAGAAAAAAAATTCATGCAACACAGTAATAACAGCCCTTTGGATGACCCAGACAATAAAAACTATGAGCCTTCAGAGGAAGGATAAATTATTTCAGTTGGGGGCGAAGAGGAGTGACTAATAGGTGGGAGAAATTTTATCTAGGCCTGGGATGATGGAATGATTTATCCTGGTAGAGTGAATTACAGGTGTTCCAAATTGAGGGAATGGCTTGAACAAAGGTACAGAGGCAAGACGTAGCCATTTGGGTCGAGAGAACAGGACAGATATGTGAGAGTAATGGCATGTAAGAGAGGAGAACAGCATAGTGATTTTACAATGTTTTTCTGTGTTGAATGAACAAGGTATGGCATGGCAGAATCACTAAAATGAAAGGGCATTATAGGACAACTAGACAGCTAGTGTCCTATAGGGAAAAGCCAGCTACAAATTACTTTTCATAAGATAAAAATATATAGTAAAAACTCTCTGAATAGGGTGGCAACCAGGGTCATCTTCACACAAGGTCTCGCTCTAGGAGGGCCTTGTGCTTGGTTTAATGCTCCACTATTGCTTTCTTGAACCTCTTAATTTTTGAACAAGGGACTCAACATTTTTATTTTGCCCTGAGCTCCACAGACAATGTTAGCTGATCCTGCTGTTCAGCAATAGAAATTAATGAAGGGAACATGAACAAGAGCATGAGGAAGGAGGAGGGGAATCTACAGAGTCACAATAGTGTAAGAATCTGCAGACTCATAAATCGGGAGTCTCACGGCACCCGCAATACAGGAAGATTAGGACTGGGGCCAGGGGATTACTCTGAGCAGGTGTTCTGTTTGGAACCACTGCATTTAAGTATTGAAGGCCAGGGATATGTAAGAAGACAAGATGTGGATGAAAAAAAATGGCAAAGTGGCAAGTTAGAAGTTGGATAGAAAGTGAAGGAAGGCATGCATTTTAGATGTCAGGATGGAGAAAAATGAGAGCTCAAAATAAAGCAAGGGAGCAGGTACAAGTGGAGAACACAGGGAGTAGAATTGAGGGGTCCCAAAATGCTGACTCCTTAGGGTAGGGCCTCCTGTGAAGGCAGGGAGAAACCCGTCTCCCACAAGAAGACGTGCTCAAGGCTGGTCATGGTAGGACAGGCTGATCCCAAACAGGAACCTGGAAACCGGGCCCTCGGCAGGGAATGGAGGGGCCACTTCTCTTTGTAGTTCTGTGCTTCTCAAAGTAGTAAAAGTTTTTTTCATTCTTAGAGCCACAGGAAAAAACATGCACATTTCTAAGGCATTTATTTTGTCAGTAGATGTGGGGAAAATTCTACATTAAGACAAACACTGCTAATTGTGCAATTGGAAGAAAAAGTCACATGGAAGGTTAAGATAAGCCTTGAAAACTTTATTAAAAAAAATTTTTTTTACATTTATTGATTTTTGAGAGACACAGAGAGACAGAGCACAAGTGAGGGAGGGGCAGAGATAGAAGGAGACACAGAATCCAAAGCAGGCTCCAAGCTGTCAGCACAGAGCCCAATGTGGGGCTCAAACTCACAAACCGCGAGATCATGACCTGAGCCAAAGTCGGACCCTTAACCCACTGAGCCACCCAGGTGCCCCAAGCCTTGAAACTTTAAAGACATTTCTGCTCTCAGCCACTTGCTTGCCCCATTCACTCTGGCTTACCGGGGACCTGTCAGGGACTGAATGTCATGGCCCTTGGCAAGTGGCTATGGGCTTGAGAATCGCTTAGGGAGTTTTAAAAGTTTTCCACTTCTGGACAGTCTGAGTTAGTAGAATTTGTATTTAAAAAAGGTTTTGGAGGTGAAAGATACATGGCTGCTCTAGGACTTCCTTTCTTTTTTTCTCCTTTCTTCCCCTCTTCCTTTTCTCTCTCCCCTCGTCCCTTTTTTCCTCCTTCCCTGGCTCTCCCCTTCTTTTCCTTCTCTGCTTCCTCTCTTCCTTTTCCCCTCCTTTCCGTCCCTTTTTCCACCTCTCCTCATCCCACCCTTCTTCTCCCCCCACGTCCATCTCTCTCACTCTGTCTCTGTCTCAGGAATCTAGCCGTGTTTTGGGGTAAAAACTATCCTTTTTTAAAATGTTTATTTATTTATTTTGAGAGAGAGCACTAGTGGGTAGGGGCAGAGAGAGAGAGGGAGAGCAGGCTCTCCACTGTCAGCACAGAGCCCTACACAGGCTTGATCTCACAAACCACGAGATCATGACCTGAGCCGAAATCAAGAGCCAGATGCTCAACCGACTGAGCCACCCAGGCGCCCCAAGGGACAGTCCTGTTCTTAGTATATGTGCTGCTGAACTGAACTCTGGGACAATCCCAAATAGTGTGTACTAAACAAGGACCTTCAAGTTGAAGTGAAGTAAGCCATAACTTATAAATTAGGCTTAAGCCATTGAAAATATGCCATTATTTCTGTTTGTTTTTTTGTGTTATCCGAACTTTAATAAAATATTATTTAAAAGATTATAGACAAGTCTGTAATGCTATTGGGTGTTAAAGGAAGAGTCCTATATCTTCTCAAGCCAGCTTGTCTAAAAGGGGTGCTAAT